>NW_008659406.1:12076-12304 GCF_000695815.1 Acanthisitta chloris
CGTTTCAAACATTTTCATTATCACACATTTCAGAAAACACATTAAAACAAAGGGGTTCAATCCAGCTGGTTCATAGCTTTGTCTATATATAGTTTATGAAAATATTTAGAACTGCAGCAACATCTCATTTCATTCTTAGTTCTGGCTAATGAGAGTGAGCTGAAAATTCATCAGTAAGCAAAGTTCTTGAATGTTGAAGAAAATATATATTATATATATATATATATA
>NW_008659407.1:0-12330 GCF_000695815.1 Acanthisitta chloris
ACACCAGCTGCGAATCCATATATTAATCAATTCTGCCCATCTGTTCCTTCAATATTACTGTTCTCAACTGGAAGTATAGAGAAAAAAAATCACTTGTGCACCAGATTCCCTTACTGAATGTCCCAAAGCCTTGAAATCTTCTGATGGTCCTCAGAATACGTGTTGCCATTTCCTCACCCCATACATGGAAGATCAGTAATGAGTAGTGGGCTGCACCAGGCTTGGAAGCTTCCTGGTGACATCCTTATCCCAGGCCCCAGGGAGGCAGCACACCTTCCTATGGGTTGGGTCCAGTCAGCATATTGGGTCCTCTGTTCCCTTTAGAGGGGTATCTCCTACAATGGAAACCTGTATTTTTCTTCCTCTCAGAAACAGTAGCAATACAGGGAAGTGGCCTTATTGATTGTGGTGGTACTACTCAATTGTAGTTAATTTAATTTGCAAAAGGAAATTCTAGTCTACTAAATCAAGCAGTTATAGAAATTTTCAATAGAACACGTAGAGGAACAGTATTCACTGTGATGTTCACACATATTCACATTGACATGGATGTTCTTTGAACACAAATCTATGTCATACAGGCATGACTGCTTAAATGCATGTTTGGGGATTTTTAGCAAACAAAACCACATCTGTCCTGTTTGTAAGTTTTTGTGGGTAATTTTGTGAGGGTTTTGTTTGTTTGAATTTTTTTTTGTATAAAAAATAGATGAATGAGTAAGATTAAAAAGGACTATTTTAGAAAGCAAATATGTTTTTGTAGTTGAGGAATTTTATGCAAATATTGCTGAATGCTCATCCTGTATGTAGGACAGAGAGGGACATTGCTTATGCCCTAAGTTCTTTCCAGCATCTGACTGATGGAACTGAGCACTGGAAGGAAGTGCACTTATTCCTCTTTATTAGGATCTGCAAATTGTGTGCAGACAGTTGCAATGTATCCTCATTCTTTTTAGTCTGTCTCACTAGAGCTGGAAGGCAGGTGCTTGCAGTTCCTAAAAGAACAGTTTACTTCCAGTGTCATTCCTTGGGTCCTTTGGGTCTTTCAAATTTATTCTGCACTTCATCTGTTTTCTGGTGATGTCCTTTTCAATATCTGTTGCAGTATAAAGCATGGACAGGGTTACTGATTGTCCAAAGTTGAATTCAGAATGACCTTTCTGATGGCATTTCAAATGTCAGTAAACTTCAACAAACATTAGCTTTTAATAACTGCAGTTGGAAACTCCTCAAGATGATGTAGAAGACAAACTACATATTGAGTATCATATCCAGTAATAAACCCATTGATTTCACAGCTGAATTGACTCAGATACTTGTACATGACAATTTTTTTAAAAGCAAATTGCTGAAATTTTTTAATTCATCCCTTCTGTCTGTGCTAGGTTTTATGATGACTTCTAATACATATATAAAAGTAATGTCTGCAAAAGAACTCATAGGATGTAATTGGGTATCTCTATTTTCTGCTCCTTTTCCTATCAGCATTGCCATATACATGCCAGCAGTTAAAGTTGCAAGGAACTGTTTACAAGAGAATACGAAACAAATGCTTGATGTGTCTGGTCATCAACACTTAGCATTAACAGCATCACTTTTGCAACCTTTTGGTTGCTTCATTCACCTGCAGAATCCTAAAGTTAGAAAGCAGCATGGGAAGATTAAAACCCTCCAACTTGGATTTCTTTAAGAGACTTTTTAGAAGGCAACACTTCCACAGACCTTAATATTTAATGAACAAATTTATGAAAGAGGCTTCCAACCATGAATATTTCTAATGAAATACAGTAATATTAATTATTCCAAGTATCATTTGTAACAGCAAGGAGATGGTGAGTCTTCTTACAGGTGTAGAGATGGAACTGACAGTTGGGGTGGTGGACAAAGAAAGGAGAAAAAATTAGGGTTTGAAACTCCCTGACCCAGCCAATCCCTGATTGCAGAAACAGCACATTACCCAGCAGCCAGGCTTAAATGCTAATTATTTGCATTTTATTTTAGTTTTATTTGCATTTAGTTTAGTTTTATTCTAAGTTTATTCTAATTTGGTCATTAGTGACACTTAATGTCTCTCACCAGTTTAGGAGAAAACTTGATGAAGTGTCTTTCCCTTTAGTAAAGGGTCTTGTGTAGGAGCACAACAGTTCACCAATATTTGTTTCTCACAAAATAAGCAAAGTGCTTGCTTTTTCAAAATATTTAATTAAAAAAAATAAAAGATTTGCAATGTAAAGCATGTTTTTTGTCAGTTACTAATGATGTTTATTAGCACCTTTATGTGTGCTATGAACAGAAGTAGAATAAGATTTTTTCCAAGACAAAAATAGGAATTTAATTTAGAATTTCAGGTATTAATGTAGAATATATATGTTACCTTTGCAATTTATATGATATTGTTTTTGCATTTTCCTCTATGTGATTGAAACTCACTCATTCCAGAAATGCAAACTCTGCTGTTTAATCTCTTATCTTCCTGCCAAAGCTTCTAAATGTCCCTCTTCTTCTTGTCCTTCTTTAGCTCTATTCATCTTGTCATTTCTTCAGTGAGAGTCTGGGTACACTCAATGACTTCTGAGGTGCATTCCCCTCCCTTGTACTTCAGTCCATTTACTTACTATTTTGGGCAGAGCTTATTTGCTAAATCTAAGTTTGAATTGTCCCTATGAATTTCCTGGTTTGTGGGGAAGAGATTATACCAATTCTAATAAAATTACTGAAATTTATTGGCACAGAATATAAGACTTGATCTATTTAAAAGAAAACAGCTACAAAGCCAAGACAAGGAGACAAGTAGAAATCTTCCTCACCAAAAGGAGGTTTCTAATGAAAAAAAACCAAACAAAAACCCAAATGCAAACAAACAGGCAAAAAAACCCAACAAAACCAAACCCAAACAAAAGCTCCTAGCACTGATTGTGGAGTGGAAGAACATGGGGATAGCAGTGAAGAGTGGACAGAAGTCTGACTGCTGCCTGCCTGCTGGAGCTAAAGCTTTGAAGAACTTCTTGTGGACAACTTAAATTACACTGGAGGTTGTTAAGCCCTCACTGTGTTCCAGCTCTTGAAATAAAACAACTATCTCCCACAGCCTTCACCACACCAAGCATAGATTTTTTCCCTGCCCCTGCAGCCTTCTTCCAAGTATCACTATTTCAAACATTATAATTTCCCATGTTATTTCTTTGTCTGTTTGGACATCTGTTGGAAAATACTGTCTGCAGGTATGTGTAATACTTTCAAGACAAGACAAGAATTTTCATTGTTTTGGATTCATTTAAGCCTGTGTGCAGACAAGGGAGGAGTGAGAGGAAACTCTGACTTAAAACAGCTGATACAAGTTACTTGAAATGAAAGCACACTTGAACCAGGTTCTCATACATTGTTATGAACTTGGAACTCATTTTCTTGGAGGCAAAAAAAAGGAATAAGTCCATGGAAGAGAGGTTGTGGACTCCCCATCCCTGGAGAAGTTCCAGGCCAGGCTGGATAGGGCCCTGAGTAACCTGGTTTGGTGGGTGACATCCCTGCCCATGGCAACGGGATTGGAAATAGGTTATCTTTAAGGTTCCTTCCAACCCTAACCATTCCATGCTTTTGTGTCAAATCTGAAAGCTGAAATACTTTATTTTTATTTGAAAAATATCTGAATTTTGCAGGGCTGTGCAATTTAGGAGGGAAGGCTAAGATATCTATACCAGTAAACAAGTAACAGGGTACAACATAAACTTTGATTTCTATTGGATTCTCTCAAAAATTTTTAAAACAGAAAGTCACCAAAGGAAGATGTTATTTTGCAGAAAAATTTGGGGGACAATTGTCATGTTCAGAGAGAAAAAGGATTTTAATAGGTTTATTATTTTGCTTGCAGTCTTAATCTTTATACTCCTAACTTTGGAGAAATGTGGTGCTTTTCCTTCACATAGAACTATGCCTTTCCAAAAAGGGAGTGGAACATGTAATAATAAAAATAAAATTTTTAAAAAACCATATGTAAAACTATATGGCAGGCTGTATGAAAAACCTGTTTCTTGATCCAAAGAGTACTGACTTCAGAGAGTGTCTTTACCTTTCCCAGGACTATGTATCAAGGCTTCCATGAGAAATCTTTGCAGATTTCTAAGAACTCCACAAGAAATGGCTACAGATAGTAGCCTGTAGTAAGTTACTTTCGTAAAGTGTAAAATAAAGTAGAAACTCATTCACTCGGTTCTTGGTTCATTAAATGGATTAAATCCTCTTTGCTCAAAAGAGAAAACCCACTGTAGGAAATATCTTGCATTGTCTTTATTACCTAATTAGATTCCAGAAATGATTTTGAAGAAGACATATTGACTACTCCTTCTATTAATATACTTTCCTGTTCTTTATCTTAGTTCACAAGATTGATTTTTACAGGAGTTTATTTCCCCCCACTCACTACTATGCAGTATAGCACAGTATTTAACTTTTCAAAAGTTGTTTCCAAACCTTAATTTTCATTAAAAAACCCCAAACAAACAAAACACCCTCCCACTCCATAGCACTCCTTTCTTACTAGAAACAGAACTTTATTTTGGATTTTAATGTGACAATGCAAATTAAAATTTGTTGTCATTCATGAATTAACATCCAGCAACCTTCTTTAACATCTTTTCTACACATTCCATCTTTTTTTTTCTGTCTTTGTTATTCTTGATGCTTACAGATTTTGACCTGAAAAGATAGAGTATACAATACTATGTAAATACTTTATCTTGCCTCTACCTTTGACTGGGGAAAACCAATACATTAATGCTAATCTAACTTTACCCAGTCACTATAGAAAAAAATTGTCAAGGTGAGGGTTATTGCTATATCTAACCAGAATGAAAGGCATTTAGTGGTTATGCCCTAAAATCCAAGGCTTCTCTACTCTGCTCTCATGAGATGTACAGTACAGCATCCAGCTCTGGGATCCCTAGCACAGAAAAGACATTAACATTCTTAGGCAAGTCCAGAGGGCTATCAAGATGATTAAAGGGATGGAGCCTCTCCCATGAGGAAAGGCTAAAAGAATTGGGATTATTCAGGCTGGAAAAGAAAAGGCTTCAGGGTAACCTCATTGTGGCCTTCCATGACCTGAAGGGAGACTACAAGAAAGATGGAGAGGGACTTTTTACAAGAGCAGATAGTGACAGGACAAGGGTGAATGGCTTCAGACTGAGAGAAAGCAGGGTTAGAATAGATACTAATAAAAAATTCTTTGCTGTGAGGGTCATGAGGCACGGGTACCCAGAGAGGTTGTGGACAACCCATCCCTAGAAATGTTCAAGGCTAGGTTGGATGGGGCTTTGAGTAACGTGGTCTAGTGTGTCCCTGCTCAAAGCAAAGAGGTTGGAACTAGATGATCTTTAAGGTCCCTCCAAACCTGGCCATTCTGTGATTCTATGAATACATTCTTCCTCAGGATTTGGACTTTAAATCAATAGGAAAATAGTATTTGGTGTTTGTCGATGGCTGAAAAACAGCAGGATAAATGGAAAATAAACATCTCTGAAAGAGCATCTGCAGATGCTGGCTATCATTCCAAGTTTGTGACAATTCCTGCTTCCAGTGTGAACTGTTATTTTGTCAAGTAAATGCCCTGAGTACAGAAAAAAGTACAGAAATCCTAAAGCATGTTTTGTATTTCTCTTAGTTTCATCCAATGATATATTGGTGTTTTTAAAATAGCAAGTTCATTCAATACTTTCAGGATTCCTATTTTCAGCATGAAATAATATTTCATATGTGAATGTGATAGCTGCTTGTTTGCCATGACTATATACACTGAAGAACAGCTGTCTTGGTTTATGATTAAGTATTGTGATATATTAGATCTTAACATCTGTTTTAAAACTTTGACTGCCTTGTTCTGGAAGGAGATTTTCCAGCATGTGTCATATAGTTTAAACAATAATGACAGTGCATCATATGAATAAGTAAATACAGGAACAAAAGGGTTTCATGCAATTGAACTGTAAAAGAGGCTGTGGTACAGTGAAATATTATCATACATAAATGGCTCTTGAAAAAAATATGGGTTTTTTTTTTAATACTTGCTAAGTTACATGGCCTTCCCATATAACAGTGAGCCTGTGACATGGTTTTCTTATCAGTGCTCATTCACTGGTGGTTAAGTATAATGCAAAAGCTGGTATGGGGTCAGGAGGATTTGGTTTTGCACACTGTGGAACGCTATAACACAACACAGAAATGTTGGTATCCTATGGGACCTTATATTTTTCTCTTGTCTGTGCTGTTGCTTCAGCTGCTGTGCTGTGCTTCCACACTTGCCAACAAGGGGATGAGAGTCTCTTGTCTCCTCTTCTGTCACATTGGTTTTTCTCTTGGACACATTTACAGGAGCTGTTTTTGAAAAAAGTTCAGGAGCCACATCTCCAGGTGTTTATTCAAAGATGGTGATACTCCACAAGTGTGTTCTTAGCAGTATTTGTGGGAAGGGTGGGAGTCTGCCAAGATGGTGAAAGAATGAAGAGCAGGTTCAGAGATTTTGCAGCAGGTATAGATTAAATGAACAGAGAGAAATACAGAACCTGCAGAGTGAAAACACTCAGTTTACAGACCTCATTGAGAATGCAGTTATGCTATCTTCTTTATTTGTTGATCCTAATTTCTTACATTAGTTTACAAAAAGAGAAAAATAAACATCTTAAGGATGATGTAGTTAGGGTTAGCATAAAAATAAACATTGTAACTGTGAACTAACTGGAACGCTGGAATCAGACAGTCCAGGAGGTGAGAGACCTTCCTCACTGGCCATTTTAAAGGTGATCATGTTCATTGCAGATGAATGAAAATGAAGTCCTTGCTTACTCTGACCCTTCTAAATTTTGGCCAAAACCAAAAAACAGTGGAAATATTGCTTCTAAGTTATTTCAAGAAAAAAATAAAGGGCATCTTGCATGATTCAAAGGAAAGGGAGTAAATTGGGAAAAAAAAGCATTTAGCAACTGATTATTTAAAAATTACAAGAAAAATGAGTGCCATAAATGAATGTTTAGATGTTAGGAACTGTCAAGTTCAGTATTTAAGCCTGATCTGTGTGCAGTAAAAAAAATTCTGCAGTGACATATTTTCCTTCCTATGTGCTTGGAATTTTCCAATAAGGAATTTCAGTGATGTATTGTTCCCCCTGCATTTAGAGCACTTTGTCAGAGTTTTAAATAATTACTCCCTTTCCCAAATTCTGGACCTTTAAAGATATTACAGTATTTATTAAGATAGTAGTGGGAAGAGTTATATATGAATGAATTAATTCCATTTTAATAAGAGAATAAATGCAGTGAGCCACAAAAACAGAAATCAAGAAAGGTGGAAAAATGAGTCAGGCAAACATTTTTCTTCATTTGAGGGTTGCAATGTATTGCTACAACTTAGGTACAGATTAATATAATATTTACTTCTGCTAATCAATTATTTATTCTATTTTAATAAATAATTTCTTGATATCAACCTAAAACAGGTGTTATTGTCTGAATTATAACTTTATTAGTTAGATTGATTAATAATCTTTCAGCTTTAGGATGTAGGCTATACACTGGCTGTATAAATTTTTACAACTAGTAAGAAAACCATTCAGTGTAAAATCCATTAGAAAGAAATTACTTTGTTCAGAACATGGAACCATCCCTCATTCACGATTTCTACATGGTTATTGGACAGAATACTTAACTCAGATCTCCTCAGGTCAATTTATTTCCTTAATACTAACCTACAGCTATGAACAAGTATTATTAGAGAAATGAGGTAATGGAAAACCACCCTGATGTGAAAGCATATTAGAAACCACAAGTGAATAGGCTGACTTGGGGCATTTGAATAACAAAGCAATGCATGACTGAAAGTTGGCAAAAATTCAGCTTCTCTAAGGCTCAGAGATTACATGAGTTTGTGTTCAATTCATAACCAACTAAACAGGTTTCACTTTCTCTTGCTGCTGAGATTTGTCACCAGATAATGAGTTGCAAACATGGTGGTGAATTTATAGAATCTCTTGCTCAGAATAAGATCAACAGTAATACCAGGAAGAATTTATTAATTTGCTAGGAATCTTAGTTGCTATGCTAAGCTCAATTTTAAACGCGTAGGAACTGATTTGAATAACTAATGAAAGCTGATGTGCTATCCTTTAACATATGAATGATTTTCATGAGTTAATGAATGTAAGAAATAACTCTTGAAAAAGTCTAAGAACTGTTCATAAATTTGAATGGATTTTGAGGACTTTGGTAAGTCTTGTCATTTACTGAATCAAAAATAACATGAAAATACATCCTAGTTTTCTTCATCAACTGAAAAAGAGATGTACTCTTCTTGAAAGGTGGTGACAAAAAAAGATGAGAATAAATTATTTGCCACAGCAATGGCTGCAAAAAATCAACCCAGCCGTAGAAAAAAGATAAAGTTGGTGAACTATAAATAAAAAAACCCAAACCAATTTCCAGTCACATTTCAATCTCAAAATATTGTATTAAAGTGGCAGTGCTACATGAAAATCATAACTAAAGACATAAATAAATTATCTCAACTTTGTTGACCAGTGTTTTTATTGTATTTAATAAATGGATTGGATAACTTTATGTATATTCTTACACAAAAGCTAAATTAAAAACATAGTTGGTGTTCCAGGGATCGAGGATTCTGAGATAACGAGACAGGCACACGCTCAGGTAGTAAATTTAAAATTAATTATTCTGCCTACATACACACATACTCTTGCAGCAAGGATGCAACTCTACCTACATTAATAAAGAAAATGTTATGCCCCTAACAATTATGAGTACATACCAACCCCAAGAGTGCTAAGATGAGAGAATGACATATTTTATTTGCCTGGGAAAAGAGTTTTCTGAGATTTATTTAAGATATTTTGCTAAATAGGATGAAATGAAGGTGCTCATGACAGTTGATAATTATGTAAAATTGCAGTTTCACATAATACCCTCCCAAAGCAAGGCAATAGAAAGCTTTCCATAGTTTACTGTGTTCCTGTTAAAAATATTAGCTAAAATAAATCACTCCATCTTCCAACAGATTTTGCCAAGCTGAGACAGATGAGGTCAATTTTCTGCTCCAGCTTCATCTATGCTCAAGATCCAAGAACAAAGGCACAAAACTTTATAATGATTTGGTGATGCACCTCAACTCAAACTGGACATTTTTAAGGAAGGCATAACTGAAACATCAGTCCCCCTATCCCCCTCCATTAGGAAAAAGGAAACATGAGAAGGGGATGTGCAATATTGTTCAAAGTGACACATAAAATCATTCTTCTGTTTCTTTATTTGGCACTCTCACATATGACATTTCCCTTGTTGCACAGTAAGTCTCTTCCAGGTAAAGGATTAGATAATCAACTATTAAAATCAATGGGTGCTTTGACTTCTGCTTCAGTGAGAGTGGAATCAAGTTAAAAATGATTACAGATATCATGCATTGAGCCTCTAAATGCAGTCAGTGGCTGCTCTCAAAAACAAATCATTTGCTGGGGAAAAAAGACAAGTTAATGTGCAGAGCAGAGTCCAGCTGAAGACAGACCAGCTGGAAAGCAAAAACCATCATGGGCAGAAATGCAGAATATTGGTATTCCTTTAATATTTTGGCATGTGAAATGGTTTTAACATAAGTATGGAAACTAAGTCCCTTTCTGTGCTATGGAAAGTGAGGCTGACTGAAGAGATCACAGATTTTAAAATTCTAATTGTGAGGGAATCAAGGTCTGGCAGCTACAACTACAGCTATGTGAATAGTTCATTTTCAGGCAAATTCTAGTCAATTTACAGGTTCCTATAACTGATGAATCATAGAATTTTAGGGGTTGGAATGGACTTTACAGATCATCTAGTCACAACCCACCTTCCCATGGGCAGGGACACCTCCCACCAGAGCAGGTTGCTCAAGGCTTCATCCAACCTGGCTTTGAACACTGCCAGGGTTGGGGCAGCCACCACTTCCCTGGGCAACCTGGGACAGTGTCTCACCACTCTCCTAGGAAAAAGCTTTTTTTCTAATATCTAACCTAAACTTTCTCTCCTTCAGTTTGAACCTGTTACCCCTTGTCCTATCATTGCAGTTCCTAATAAAGAGTTCCTCTCCAGCTCTCTTGTAGGCCCTTCAGATATTTAAAGGCTGCTATGAAATATCCAAGCCGTTCTGAACTTTGGAAAGTTTGACTTTATCCTACTTTCTTTTTATTCCCCCTACTTTTACCAAAATAATTTTGTGAGAATAGTATAACAACATTTTCTGCATTCATTATAACATGTTATATGAAGGGTCTATAAAGCAGGCATTGTAAAAAATTTGCACTATTCTCTTGATTTTCATGCCACTATTGCATCAAATTGCATTGTACCAGGCTTATTTTGGAAATGGGCCATGTGTTCCATAATCATTATTATTGTACATGTTTCTAGAGCTTTTGTTCAACATGTTAGAATTGAATATATTAATCATTTGATCATTGTGCAGCTAATTTTTGCTCTTGGCTATGTGATCTAAATCGAGATTAGCTTCATTTGCTACTTTTTGACCAGAAAATAGCACACTAATATTTTTCCTATAATGTTCAGAGTGCTGTAAGGTCTATTTGATCTGCTGTAATAGCTATTTTGTAAGTGTTTCCAGACAAATGATGCCCTCATTTAAATTCAGGGATCATAGAAAGGGTCTTAATGGTTCTGTCCAGCTTCTAGAACATTAAGAATGTCCTTGAAATACAGGGGAAGTTCATGTAAATGCTGACTCTGTGCCTTTCCTCTTCAATACATGAGATTTGAGAATGTGGCAATTAATGTGTCCTGACTTATAAAGTTGGGATTTTTTCCCTCAGAGATAGCCTTAAAGGAATAAGCAATTGTGTTTAAACCTCAAATGAATATTTATGGTAGTTAATTTGGTTATTTTTTCATTTTATGTTCATGTCCAGATCAGACCAGAAGCATAGTATTGTTGTAAACACTGCAATGTGCAGATACTAATATTCATTTAGATCTGCAAAATAAACTGTGTCTCTGAGAGAACACAAAATTCTTATAATGAGAATACAGATCTAGTGCAGCTTTACCAGAAATTGGAGAAGAGTGTCTTTTAATTTTATTTTTTTTTGTAAATGAATTCTCCAGGTCTGAAAACAGGTAAAAACCATATCAGTATCTGATCTAATTCAGACAAAACTCAAAGAACAGAAGACAGGTCTTCTGACATTGCCCATTATCTGTTTCTAAAGGTAGCATTCAATCAGCTTGAGATTTGGCAGTGTAACGTGCGAATGTGTTTGTGGCATCTATTTCCTATTGCTATTAGCAGGGAAATTGGTAGGAGCTGAAGCTATAGTGAATGCATTGAGAGACCATGTTGCCTGCCATTGACATGTGCTGGGAAGGTGTTGTCTGCTTGTTTTCAGGTTATGGAAAATGGTAATGGCAGGGCATGGGAGCATGCTCAATAAGAATCTGAGATCAAGGGAAGGAATATAAGAAAAAAAAAAGCCTAAACCATGGCAAAACACCTCTCAGGGAGAACACCATCACATCTCTGTGGATACTTTCAGAGTCTGGCTTGCCTTCAGGAAGTTGTTGTGGGAGCAAGATGGATCCTGGACACCAGGCATAAGCATTTAGGACAGAATGAAATTTTTATATTAATCTTTTTTTTCTATTCTAAACATTGGTTTCAACTACAGCAAAATAAATAAAGAATTAAGCAACCCTTCTTGTTATGATGTTATGGACTAAGTTTCAAATTAGTCATCAGTTTCAGTCTCTCCTGAAAAATGAGTCTTTCTCCATCTTTACCGCTTTGCTGTAGCAAATTATTCATGAATACTTTCTGAAATCTCATTAAATGTGGGAGGAACTACAAGGTTAGTTTGCATCCTAGGAAAGATAAAGTCTGTTATAATGCTGTAAAGGATACCTCTTTTGCACAGCCTGACACTTCCATGCAGTCTGAAGCTTCATACAGATATATTTTCTGCAGTGAAGTATGTAAACAGTTGACTTTAATTCTGTTCAATGCCTGGGTCTCTATTCCATGTGATGTTATTCCTCCATTAGATTAACTGTGTCCTTTTTAGACTGTATAATTAACAGTTTTTCAGAAAGGACAATGAAATGACAATTTGTACAGAGGGAATTTGGTATGCAAAAATAATCTTATACAAACTAAAAGTTGCATAATTCAAATTACATGCTTAGCCACAGTATGTTCTTGATTCAGATGACTGGAATGCAATGTACTTATGATGCTAAAAAATTTACACACATTATAGACATTTTTTGAGTTGAAGAGTGAAAAAGAAAGCATGAT
>NW_008659408.1:0-1079 GCF_000695815.1 Acanthisitta chloris
ACCCTGTCCCCAGTGCCACCCTGTCCCACCTGGTGCCGGTGCGGGTGAAGAGAGGTCTCCCACCCGCGGGTGCCACGGTGCCATGCAGCAGTGGGTGCTCCTTGGCAAACGCCAACGTCTCATCAGGGAAGTCCCCAGAGGTGCCAACTCCCGTGGCAGGTCCCATCCCCGCACAGCAGCCAGGCCTGTGGCACAGCCAGTGTGGGGACACGGCCCCGGGGGCACCTCGGGGGCATCCTGGCAGGAGGGTGGTGGTGGTACCTGGGCTGAGGGACCCTGTCCTCGGGCACTGGTGCCCAGGTGGCACCGTGGGGCTCAGCGAAGGGACCCCGGAACGCTCTCTCCACGTCTGCCAGGTAGAAGGCACAGACAGCCGAGCCAGGGATGCTGTGGGGACAGCAAGGTTGGCATCAGTGTTGGGGGCACCACTGGCACCTCCTGGGGTTGGTGGGATGGCCTTGGTTTGGCCAGGGCCAGCCCTCCATGCCCATCCCTGTGCCCACATCCCTCTGAGTGTCCATCCCTGTGCCCACATCCCTGAGTGTCCATCCCTCCATGCCCATCCCTGTGCCCACATCCCTGAGTGTCCATCTCTCCATGCCCACCACTGTGCCCATGTCCAACCCCGAGTGTCCATCCCTCCATGCCCATCCCTGTGCCCACATCCCTCTGAGTGTCCATCCCTGTGCCCACATCCCTGTGAGTGTCCATCCCTCCATGCCCATCCCTGTGCCCACATCCCTCTGAGTGTCCATCCCTGTGCCCACATCCCTGTGAGTGTCCATCCCTCCATGCCCATCCCTGTGCCCACATCCCTCTGAGTGTCCATCCCTGTGCCCACATCCCTGTGAGTGTCCATCCCTCCATGCCCATCCCTGTGCCCACATCCCTCTGAGTGTCCATCCCTGTGCCCACATCCCTGTGAGTGTCCATCCCTCCATGCCCATCCCTGTGCCCACATCCCTCTGAGTGTCCAGCCCTCCATGCCCATCCCTGTGCCCACATCCCTGAGTGTCCATCCCTCCATGCCCACCACTGTGCCCATGTTCAACCCCTGTGAGTGTCCATCCCTCCATGCC
>NW_008659409.1:0-220 GCF_000695815.1 Acanthisitta chloris
CCCAAGGACCTCCAGGTGACCTCAAGGCGATCCAGGTGACCCCAAGGAGATCCAGGTGACCCTCAAGAACCTCCAGGTGACCCCAAGGACCTCCAGGTGACCTCAAGGACCTCCAGGTGACCTTGGAGACCTCAAAAACCTCCAGGTGACCCCAAGGACCTCCAGGTGACCCCAAGGAGATCCAGGTGACCCTCAAGGAGCTCCAGGTGACCTTGGGGAT
>NW_008659409.1:497-995 GCF_000695815.1 Acanthisitta chloris
TTCCCCCAAGTCCCTCCAGGTGACCCCAAGGCCCCCCCAGCCCCTCCCTCCCAGGTGTGCCCAGGTGTGTGCTGACCTTGGGGGCTGGTGATGGATCCCCAGCCCGAGATCTGGCAGGAGGTGCCAGGGACGGGGCAGGTGGTGGCCAAGGGCAGCGGCGTCACCTGTGGCCCCACCTGAGCCGTCACCTGCAGCTTGAGGAGCATCAGGTCTCCATCCTTGGAGCTCTCGTTGTATCCTGGGAAAGGGAAAATCTTGGAGGATTTGACACGTTGTTCCTTAGGGATTTGGCCAGGTGGAACCTTCAGGTGACCATGACCACCCAGGTGGACAGTGATGGGGCTGGAGAGGAGAGACACAGGTGAGAAAAAAACACCTGGAATTTCGGAATGACGTCCAGGTGAGACAGGGAGAGGCCTCAAGGAGCTCCAGGTGATCACCAAGGACCTCCAGGTGACCTTGGAGATCTGCAGAACCTCCAGGTGACCCTCAAGGACC
>NW_008659410.1:0-276 GCF_000695815.1 Acanthisitta chloris
CCCACGGACCACCCGGGATGGACGCCCGGAACCCCGGATCTCCTGGCATGGAGCACCCGATCCTCCCATACCTCCCAGGATGGCCCTCCTGGAATGGAACCCCCTGGATCTCCTGGGATGGAACACTAGATCCCCTCATAGCCTCCGAGATGGACCCCCTGGATCCTCTGGGACGGACCCCCAATTTCTTCCAGCATGGACCCACAGGAATCCATGGGGGGGACCCCCAAGATTCTCCAGGATGGACCGCTGGAACCCCCTGGAACACCTGGGATG
>NW_008659410.1:371-610 GCF_000695815.1 Acanthisitta chloris
GAGCTGGACCCCCTGGATCGACCCCCCAGTTTCCTCATGTTCCCCCAGATCCTGTGGGATGAACCCCGAGATGGATCCATGGATCCCCTAGGATGGACCCCCCATGTCCTCTGGGATGGAACCCCCAGATCCTCTAGAATGTACCCCCGGCTTCCCCCAGGACCTCCATCCTGCCCCTTGCCCCGGGCCCCCCCCACACTCACCCATCGCTCCTGCTCCTTCCTCCTCTCCTCTGCCTC
>NW_008659410.1:772-972 GCF_000695815.1 Acanthisitta chloris
AGGGGGTCCCATAGAAACACGGGGATGGGACATGGATGGGGATATGGGAACGGGGACACGGCGCTAGGTCATGGGGCTGGGACACAGGGATGGGGCTGGGACAGAGGGGTGGGACACAGAGATGGGGCAGGGACAGGGCTTGGGACATGGGATGAGACATGGGGATAGGACGCAGGGATGGGGCAGGGACACGGGGCTGG
>NW_008659411.1:0-1512 GCF_000695815.1 Acanthisitta chloris
CAATGGAACAGGGAAACAATGAAGACTTAGTCTGGGCTCTAGAAAAGAAAAATCACAATGTAAGAACAGAGAGAGACGGTGGTTCTCACCCTCCTTACAGGGCTGCCCCTCACTCCAGGCAGCCGAAGCAGCACCACAGCAAAAGGCCAACCAGAGCAAAGCACAGACCGAGGCCTGGTTAGAGGGAGGTCTCCCAGCGCAGAGCCAGCTGGGGCACCCTGAAGGTGCCCACCAGACTCTTACGTGACCATGTGCTATGATGCCATGAAGGTCCCTGCGCCCATAGTGCTTTTTCTCCTGCTCCTCTGCAGCCCAACTGCAGCTCCCTCTACTCGCTTACTCTTGCCTCACAGTCCCACATGATGCCTCTTCTCCAACAACTCCTGCCAAGGAAGGAGGACACAGATAGCTCTGAGTGCTGGCCCCTAACTGCTACACCTATTCTGAGGTGCCTCACATTTTCCAGTAAGATTATCTGCTAGGTTCCCTCTTAATTACTTCATCTTGTCCCTCCCAGATGTCCCCTCTACATCATCTCACATTTTCCTACAAAAACGGTCATAGTGTCCCCTCTAAATTGCCCCAGGTTTTCAGCTAAAATCGTCACCTCTGTCCCCTCCAAGTTATCCTAGATTTCCTGTCAAAAATGCTGCCTCTCTCTTCTCTGAGTTACCAGAATCATCCTGAGCAAGGCTCATTTTCCTTCCACGAGTCTTGTTTTAGAACTTCAAAAGACAGGATTTAAAAATCATAGAATCATTAAGGTCAGAGGAGACCTGTAAGATCAAGTCCAACCATTAACCTGCCACTCCGCTGTAACCCCTAAACCATATGTTCCAGCACCAGATCCAGAGGTCTCTTCTCTTAAACAAGGGATGGTGACTCCACTCTGAGCAACTTATTACAAGGCCTTGTGACCCTAACAGTAAAAAAATTTTCCCTAATATCTAATCTGAATCTTCTGTGTCTCAGCTTCTGATCATTCCCTCTAGTCCTCTCACTGCAGGCAGAAGAGAGGAGACAGTGTCTCTGCATTTAAGCTTTGAGCCCCCAAACACATAGGACCTTGTCCCTGCCTCGAGCCCCCAAAACGCAGGACTCAGTTGCTGTGTGTGAGCCCCAGAACTGCCCACATGAGCCTGGTTTCACGACTGCAAAGTACAGGATTTAGTCTCTGGTTTTAAGCTCTGAGACGGATTTTGAGCTCCCAGAACCCAGCACTAGGTCCTTGCCTCCGAGTCCAAACCCACAGGACACAGTCCCTGCTCTGAACCCTCAAAAAACAGCTCTGGGTCCCTGATCCGAGCCCCCAAAACCCAGCGCTGGGTCGCGGGGAGCCCAAGACCCGCCGCGAGGATGTGGCTCAGCCGCAGGCACGCTCCCCCCTTGCCCCGGGGCATGGGGAGGGCAATCGGAGACAAAGCACAACTCGGGGGATGATCAGAGCAGATTAACAAGAAGAAAACCAGAAAAATATCACTGATAACGGCGCCCGCCCCAGCCCCGTGTGTG
>NW_008659412.1:0-2471 GCF_000695815.1 Acanthisitta chloris
TATTCTGATTCTGTGATATGATTCTATGATTGTCATAGGAATTGGAAGAACGTTTACAACAGAAGCACTCAGAAGAACTTCACGCACTGAAAGAAACACATAAACAAGCCATGGAAGGCTTTAAGTTGGAGATGGAACAGGAACTTCAGACTCTACGGTTTGAACTGGAGGATGAAGGAAAAGCTATGTTAGGTATGCTGCTTTCAGATTTGGAAATGGGTCCAAAAACATTATTTCTACTCATACAAATCTACATATACATGTGCCTGTGTGTGTATTGTAACACTGTAGTGTGAGTTACTCAGTGTTGACCTAAATGTTCCTCCTAAAATCAGTACAAGTTTTAACAGGTAAACCCAAACTGTTCACTTTTGAAATATCTTACCCTTAAGCTTTTCTTTGGAAGGAACCAAAGTTCTTAATGGAGAATGTTTCAGAAGGTAACAGGAATAGAATGACAGGACAGTTGTTTAGCTGATGTAAACTGTGTGTTAGGTAGGTGAGAAGCAATACTAGCTGGAGCTGGACTGTTATTGCTAATTAACGTTAACTTTTCCAAAATAAACTTTTCTTTTTGTTCACCATAACTAGCTTCCTTGCGCTCAGAGCTCAACCATCAACATGCAGCAGCAATTGACCAGCTAAGGCACAACCATCAACAGGAATTGGTAGCTGCCAAAATGGAGCTTGAAAGAAGCATAGAACTCGGCAGGCGACAGGTAGGCATGGCTGGCAACTGGCAGGAAAATGGCATGATCAGTACTTGGGTTTTTCTTAGATGGAGGCAAGAACTGTCATGAACAAACGTGATCCTTCAAAGTCAGCCAGCACCAGCAGCTAATGCATTCCTACCAGTTTCCTAAACTTCCTTGCTTAGCTTTTGCTTCCAACTACAAACTTCATTCAAAGCCTGGGAAAGGCTCCTATATCAAGGCAGTTTCCTCTCAGCATAGCACAGCTGTCTGGGAGCACACTGGCTTGGCAAGTGCCCATTCTTGCAAAATTATACTCATCCTCAGCTGCCAGCAGGACTTAAGAGGGAAAAGCTGTTTCTCTTTGAAACCTAAGTGGTATGGCAAAGTGAATGATTGCTTACAACCACATGATTGCTTCAAACTTAAGAGGTCTCTAAGTATCTTTCAGGAGCCAAATTGGAAGAGATGAATTAGCATCTAAAAAACAACAGAGAAGATGTAACAACTTCAAACTATTTCTTTAAAAAAAAATTAAAGGCACACAAACCCAAAACAAATGCCCAAAGCTAGTATGGACTAGCATTGCTTTCAGTGGCAAACTGATTAATTCACTTTTATTTTTCACTTTATACACAATCAGTCTTTTCACTAGTAACTAAAAATTCTAAGTTTGGTCTCTGTTGAAAGGAAGCAAGACTCCTGGAAATCAGAGGACCAGAAAATTACTTCTTTATTTGCCTATACGATAGGCCTTTTAAGGTCGATTTACTGATAGTCCAGGACCAAGGAGGAGTGGTTTTAGAAATACATGAACAGAGGAAACAGGTTTAATTGGACACAACCTTTGCAGAAAAACAGACAGGCAAAGATGAGCCTTTCTTTATCTCTTCCTCACTGTTTTAAAAGTGTGAGCACTAGAGGCAAAAACGTGGTGCTGTCATGCAGGATTTAGGAGGATATGGTTTTAGCTGTGTCTTGTTTGAGCCTAGAGTCTGACACCTAAAGGAGATGTCAGGAAAAAAAGTTTAAATTACAAGAGCAAGACTTTGATCTAACCAAATGCTGTGGAATTTTGGCCTTGGTATAATGATCTGCTAAACATTAGCTTTAGTTGTACTGAGAGCAAAGCAACTCACTGTGTTTTCCTGTGTTAGAATGCTCATCACTTCGCAGAATCAGAGCTGAACTAGATGCAGAGTGGTCTGATCAGGATGATTATATTTGCTACTTTTGGAAAAGTTTAAATATGTGGATGTAAATTTCCCAGTGCTTTTTCTTGTAACTTTAACATAGTCTTTATATAGAGAGATAGATAGTTATTTTTCAGGGTCTGTTCTTAGATTCCCTGTAAATACGTGCGTTAGGATATATTGTGTTTCCTGGAGACATGAAGGCATAAAACTACTATGAAATATAAAACTACTATGAAATATCTGTGGATTTTCTCTGTGCAAACTATATGGTCACTAATTCTTGAGAAACTATGAGAAGTGGAATAGATGCAAGTGGAAAACTCTGAGAAAAGTTGCTTTCATTACAGAGATTCCTAAACTGAGGAGACTCATTATGAAAGGCATTTGAATAGGCACCAGATGAGTTTGCCAGATGTTAAATTACCTTGATTGGAATTTCTTATGCAAAAAGAATGATTTTTACTGATTTATTGGATACAGTATAAGTGCTACATGGACTATTTAGCACATATTCTGCTGCAAGACAGTTATGACCCTTGTACATATTTGTAAGAGAGGAGACTTCTGAATCAGTGTCTGTGTA
>NW_008659412.1:2502-18396 GCF_000695815.1 Acanthisitta chloris
ACTGAATGGGGCTGTAAAGGGGAAAACCTGTAACTCTGGATCATGTGCTGAAGAGGCAGAAAAAGCTAATCCCTGGGCCCCTAGTTCTTAGTGGCATCTGTTGTTCATTGTATGTGTGGGCAAAAAGGAAAATGTGATGAGCTACACAAATTTTAACAGGCAATGACAAGGACAGGTTTGAACTTTTCTTGCAAATGAAAATAGTGTCTTTGATTTCTTCTTTCTTTGTACTTGTACACAATTTTTAAAAGCAAACAAAACCCACGTCCATTTTAATTATAATTTGTGCCAGCATCAAAAACTGAAAAAATTGTCTTACTGAACAGAAAATTCTGCTCAGCTGGTGTCTTCCAAAAGCAAGTATTGTGCGTCTGAGAGACAAGTCTATCTAAACTATTTTTCGCTGCTTCTATCATAGGAGACAGAATTTTTGTGCCGAATATCAGATCTACAAGATGAACTGAGACACCGAGACCATCATATAGCTGAACTGGACAAAGAGATTCTGCATCTTCATGAAAATATAAGTGCATTGACCAAGGAATTAGAGTTCAAAGGGAAAGAAATTCTTAGAATACACAGTGAATCAAACCAACAGATCAGGTATGAATTTTTCCACTCTAGTGCAAAAGTATGTCTTGTTTCACATATTGTGTTACTTAAGAGATGTTACCATTTGCAGTTCTTAATTTATCCTCTTAATCAAGTGATGTTGTGTGTCATTTAGTCTTTAGGAAAAGCAGTGCCCATTACTTGTAAAGTTAGTATTACCATATGGTCAAGCTGCATTTCAGTGATACATTTTGGCATATTTTAGTAACAGTTCACTCAAGTGTTGGTTTTTGGTGTGGTTTTTCTTTTTTCCAAATTCATAATGTTTGTTGATTTTTTAAAAAAAGCATTAAAGGAGATGCACTTTCCATGAAATAAGCTAGAAGATTGGAGAACAGTAAGTAGTGGGTTTTCATGAGCCAGTAATTCCTTCTATGTTGTCTGATATTGTGTAAAAGCCTTTAGAAGCATCGCAGAAAATCATCATGAACAAGTCTGATTTTAGAATAACTCTTTTTCTAACAAAAATAAATTAAACAGGGTACATGAGCAAGATTTAAGCAAGAAACATGAGAAAGAGCTGGATGTCTTGGCAGCAGATCACATCAGAGAGAAACAAAGCATGCTGGCAGATTTTAATAAGACCCAAGAGCTGCTCAAGGAAATTAATTCAGCTTTACAAATTTCGTAAGTTTTGTTGTGTTAAAAAAAATATATATGTAGTTTCATTTGAGTGAATAGTTTATTCTGGTGTCCATAACTTCCTGAAGATATTGCAGAGAAGCAGATGTACAAGTACCTCAGTCAAGTATGGGGCCTACTCTTGCATTCTTTAGGCAACACTTTTCTATAAGCTTTAGGGTAATTTAGTGAAGTAAATTATTACGGGTTTGAGACCAAAAAATTTCAAGTAGGAAAGATTCCTAGAAAATTAGAGAAAACATTATTTCATATATCTTTTTCTCAAACTTTAATGCATCTTCTTTTGAGGACACAAGAGTTTCTTGAACAAGTTTGTAAACTGTACAGTATTTGCTACTAAGAAGTGTGATTGCAGCATAAATGGTGCAAACGTTTTCAGGTTTGCTAAGATAAGGAAAATTGGTGTCTGAAATGGATTATAGGAGAACAACAGTAACAGAATGCTTAAGAGTTTCTCTGAGTCAAAATGCCACCTGAGACTGGACAACCTCTGGGCAGACGTGGTGTGTGTTGTCTAGCCACTGTTTTCCTGTCTTACACATCCTTCATTCTGTATCTGTGATATATAACCCATTTGGTCACAGTTTCTGGCTCGGGTTTCATTAGTGCATTGTGGGCTTCCTGCCACAACATTGTCACTGAGAGATTTGTGTTTGCAGCACAAAATATTTAGGGTGGAGAAAAGAATTGGTTCTAAATTTATGACAGAAAACTTCTCTAAGTAAGTATCAGTTACAAATGGACAATAAAGCCCAAATGCATGTATTTGTTTCTTGATAATGAGCAGTCAGAAATTGTCTTCAAATAAGATGGTTATAAAATTCTAGTTCTCACTCCTTTGTAATCATTCACTTGGACACTCTTGTGCCCTAATAAATGTGGTATCTTGCCATTCTGTAAATTAGGTGTAAGTTACCTTCTGGTTGCTGCATCTATCCTGTGTGAGAAACAGGCCTATGAGCAGCCACCAGAACTAGGTTTTGGAACTGTTTACCTAACTTTTTTTCATATTAAGTTGTTTGTTTTTTCAGTGTCCAGTAATTTTCTGAATTTAGCTGGTTCCCTGCTCAACTTAGAGCTGTGGGGCAGCAGCCAATAGTCTAAAGTCAGCAAGCAATATCTAGGGTGCCCTGCACTGTCTTTCAGTGTGTTATCTCTCTATGTACACTGAAGCAAGAAGCTGTCAGAAGAGGAAACTATGTAAAAAATGAACTATGTAAAAAAGCAAATCTATTTGAAACAGAAAACAACCCCAGTTCACTGAAGTATCTGAAAATGAAATAGCAGCTGTGTGTAACTCTATGCTATACTCTGGGGATCTGTATACAATAGCTTAACCCAGCATAAAATATATATGCAAAAGTTAAGCCAGCTGAGGCTATTTCTGTTCTGCTGAGTCAAATGCCTTCTCTGCAAATAAAAACAGTCATGTTGTTCTCCTTCATATTGTTTTATGTAAATACATTATATAATCTCCTCAGAATATGTACAGGTTATTTGAAGGTTATCAATATAATTTAATATTAACTGCTTTCTCAGCTGCAAATCAAAGTTAAATCACACAGTTGCTTTTGAAGAGAAAATATTTATCTGAAGTGAGAAATTATGTCTACTTTCAGGTATCTTGAGGAATTAAGTTTGCCCTGATTTAAACAATTTAAATTCATAGATTTTTCTAAGGGCTTGCTAAATTTCCTGAATCTGTTCTGAGACTTTGTTCACTAAGGCTGCAAATGAGGGTTGCACATGTGAGATGTGTTTTAGCTGTTTCCTCTGAAACAATGTTTTAGCATCATGAGCATTGTGTTTGTTTAAAAGAGACAGAGTCATTTGAACTTGTCATGTCTTCAAAACTTGTCCTTTAAGAAAAAAGGATATTTACACAGTTACTTGTACAATTCCTCTCTCAGTTGGCTTATTTCACTTCTCTCCTTTAATGCTTTCCTACCAGGCATTTCAAATTTCCTCTTGCTTTTTTCCAAATGTTTATCAGTTGTTACATTTCTCTAAATCTAGATATCCTAATATCCAAGTGTTATTGCTTTTGTTTTGCAGCTCATTCCTTTATTTCATCTCTAATTGGTACTAAGTTACTATTGTGGAGAGGAGTTAGTTACCTATTAGTCTTCAGTGTTCTTGGATATTTTTGTTCCAGTATGTTCCACATGAACTGAGGAAGACACTGCCAGCTTTTTTCTGTCTATGCAGTTTCTCCAGAATCACAAATATACATCTTTATTCAGAGCAGTCTTCTATTAAAATACAGAAAAAGATGCTATTGGTTTTCCTCATCAAGAAAGTGAATTGCCATCTTTTAAAACTTACAGGGACTACATAGAATTATATTTAATATTCATATATTTTACATAAGAATCAACTTTAGCTATGTCTTCTGTAATTCTCCTGCCCATATTCTGGTTTCCAATGCCTTATTTTCAGCCTGGCTTTCAAGAGGTCATGTTCAAAAACTTAATACTGCATGCACAGGAAGGATATTAAGTTTTTAGAGTTTTGCCCAGATTATTAGGTGCTGCAGCAGAGGTTATGATTATTGGAGCTTGTTTTGGTTTGCTTTGCTTTTTAACTATCTAAAGCTGAATGAGAAACTTAGAAGCTGGTTTACTTCAAGGTGATAAGAAAAGTCACCTTTTGTTTTTACTCCCTGAACTCTCTTTTGTTCTACTGAAAAATGTGACTATTCGCTCATCATTTAACACTGGCTCAGGCTAAAGAGGATATTCTTCTTTCCTATAAAGTTTAGAAGAAATGGAAGAAAAATATAAAAACAGAGAATCAAGACCAGAAGACTTGCAGCTTATCTCAGAACTGAAAGACCTAATTGCAGAGCGGGACCAGCTCATAAAGAAATTGATTGTAAGACTTCTCTGCTCTCTTGGTGTAATATCTTGACAGATACAAAAGTTAATCTAATTCAGAGTGTTTGAAATGTATTTAAAGAACCAATCCTGCTAGCATGTTATTCATATTCTTTAACACATTGTTCCTGTGGTTCCAATGTTTCATAGCAGTAAAACTGATTAGATACAGAGTGTTTTCCACAGTCAAGCATAGTACATTATGACAAGAAATATCTTGGTATATCCTTGGTCAGATATCTCCTGTCTCCGGTCCTGGAGTAAGCCAACCATGTAAGCCATGTAAGAAATAGTCTCTTCTGTGAGGTTTCTGAGACCGATATCCTGATCCACTGAGCTTCCCAAATTCAGAGCACAACACTCTGACTCGGGTGAGTCTGATTAGGGACTAATTAAGAAGCAAGATGGAATGGGGAAATTAAAATTAAGTAAAGATCAGAAGTTAACTAGACTGAGTCTTTCCCAGTACATAATCCATTAGGCTATGCTCACTATCAGGACCACAGAACTGCATAAATAGAAATTATTTAGATTATTACATATAACAATATATAAAACATATGAAATGCAATTTTTAGAGTTACCACTTTCTTTAAATATGTAAACATAAATTGATTTGAGAACATTTTATAGGCAGATTTGGCCACTAACTGATTGAAAATGCATAAAAAGAAGTTTCTATTTGTTATTCTTTTTAGGAGGACAAAAAGTTCTATCAGCTGGAGCTAGTTAACAGGGAGACTAACTACAACAAAATGTTTAATGCAAGCCCTAATGTTGGTGTTATTAATCCATTGGTGAAGGTATGTTCCATGGACTTCATTGCTAAAGTAAAGAAAAACAAATCTAACCTAAAGATAGAGTAAAAAGAAGAAATATGTGTATATGTGTGTGCCTGCGTCTGTACATAAGTCACTCTTAAAAGACATGTTCAAAACAAGGAACATAGTTTTCCATTTGTCTCTACTTCTGTGTAGGTTTGTTTCCTTTGTGTTGTTGAGAGATCCACTGATGCTGTTGCTCTAGTTTGCTTGACATGTATAACATAAAACACAGTTCCTTCTCCCAAAACTGCAAAATCAAACCAGAGAAGTGACAGACAGGCAACAGAGGGCACAACTGTAGCATGCAATAGAGAGCAGTGACACCAGTAGCTGGTTTTAGTTTCATGGGTTTTCTTGGTTATTTTGGAAAGTGCAAGGGCTCTTTGCACTTTTTGGTGAGTGCTCAGGGTAGAAGAACATTAAAAAGACAGAGGGAGAGGGGACACTAAAAGGAAGGGAATAAAGGTGAAAAGAGGAAGAGTGTGAGAAGGACATGGAATGAGTCTTGATTGGAGAAAGACATAGATTAAGCCCAGAGAGCTGGAGTGACAAACCAGGTACAGACAGTGGGGGCAGCAGGAGACAGAGGTCAGTCTCTAGTGAAAGCACTCCAGTACCAACCTGTTCCAGTTCTCTCCATCCTGCTGACTAGCAGATGCAGGCATAGTAGCCTTCCTGTCACTTCCACAGCCAGCAGCATTCCTTCATGAGGAATGTGAATGGACTGCAGTAGGGTTCCTTAACTCTATTTCTTCTCACCACTTCAGGAATAAGAATGAGTCCTCTGACCTTTCCTTCCTCCTTGTGGTAACTCATAGGTTATTTCACCTGCATGGAAGGGGAAGAGATTTGTCCCAGCTGTAGAGGCAGAAGAACTGGGGAAGGCTCTGAAGCAGAGGCTAACCCAAGGGGCACAACATGAGCAGCTCAGATGCCTGAGAGCTTCAGTGATCAAGGTTCAGGCTCACGTTATTTAAAAGGAGGTCTGGCTCCATTACTTGAGATCAGGCTCTGTTATTTAGCCAAGCCTTATTACAGTTTCACATCAGATCAGTGTATTTCCCACTTCTGCACCAACTTTGCTGCAAGATGTCAATATTCTGTGGTTGTTTTAGGAGCCCAACAGCTCTCACAAGCTTATCTGTGGATGCCTAATTTTTACGCCTAACTGCATGAAAGAACTTAGCTTGGGCCCAGTAGAGACAATACCAGGATGTCCAGATAAAATTTGAATGCTTTGGTTTTATGTGATAAAGGTTGTTTGAAAATTTTGGAAGTTTGTCTGAACCACTCGTTTATAAAGATGTGAAATGTAACCGTCAAGTATATAAGCTTGTGTTTTGTGTGAAATCTGAAGTGTTTGGGAAAAGTACTTCAACATCAGATTTCCATAGTGATAATTCATATATTTTACAATATGCTTCTATCACTTAAAACTGTTTAAACTCTTAAAAGTGTCTTGTATGCCAGAACATTCTGATCTCTCATTTCATGAGTTGTGGACTATGTTACTTTATTTTGTCAGAGCACGTACTGTGTTATTAGAGAATGAATTACAAAGAAACCGAAAACCTCATTCTCTTTTCTTTTTTGTAAAAAAAAGACAGAATTTATGAGTTGCTACAGCCTTTGCATATTAATGCAAAATCGCAGCCATTGCAGTATGTATTGCAGCTTCTCCCACTTATGCAATGGATCTGTTTAGTCCTACATTGTTACATCTGAAGTTTCTTCATACTTTGCATGAATTTCATGGAAACAATACACAATTTTCTCTCTCCAGATTTGACTGCTTCAGGAGCACAGATTGTTTTATAGCAAGTATGATATAATGTAGTATTTTTCTAAGCACTTATGTGGATAATATACATTTTCCAGAAATGAGCCACCTATGGAGCACAGAGATTTAACTGCAGTTCATTTAACACACTGTTTTAATTACAGCATGCATTACCTTGCAAGTGTATTTTACATAAAGTTCATTACTTTTACCAAACTATTTCTTCCACCATAATGTTATTTCTTGCTTCTTTAGCTACTGCAGCACAAGTGTGTGGGACAATCTTAGTTTAATTCTTTGTAGCTGATGATCTTTTTCTTTCTTCTATTATAGCTTTCTGTTTAATTGTTGGGGGGTTTTAATAGTATTTTGACAAACACATCCACCAGTGTGGCTGCAATTAATAGCATTTGCATCTGCCAACCCCAGAGAGGTCAGGCACTGGAATCAGAGCTAGCAGAGAGCTAATGAGGAGAAAGTGTGAACAATAGGACTCTGTCTGTCTCGGTTTGAACTTGTGCCCAAACTTAGATAGAGCAGCTCTCCTGTTTCAAGTGGAATTCTGCTGGAAAATATTACATAGAAACAACATGAGATTCCACTTGTCTTTGGCTTTATCTTGTTCACATTTGTGTATTCGTAAGCCCTTAAGGGTTTTTTCTCCTGGCTGTTTTGCTGGGGTTGCATATACGTAATTGAAAGAAATTATTTATTATATATTGAAATAATACATAATGCATTATATATCTGAGCAAGGGATTTTTTTCATTGCTCTGGGTGTGTTAAAAAATGCTATTTTTGGAAAAAAGACACTTTTAATATTAATATTTTATTGTGGACATGGAATATTTGATACAAGTCAGAAAATACACACCGTGTCCTGTCACACAGCCTTTAAAAAAGGCTATAGAATTATTTGAAGACTCCTTCTACATTAAATTATCTATAAAAATAGAGAGGATGAACACTGACTCCTTAGTGTGATATCTTCTGGAATGTAGGATAGTGATATAAGAATAAATTTCTTCAGTATTTTGAGTCCCTTGAAATACTATCAGGAGAAGTGTAGAGAGTATTCTGAAAAGAAACATGTTCAGTTGTGCCATCTGGTGTCTAGAAGTGGCAGATATATTTAGCATCAATCCCAGCCTTTCCCTTGTGCAAGAAGCTGAAGTCCTGCAGAGGAATTTTTTTATCTTCAGCTGTATTGCTGTAATGCTTGCTGACCATGAGGAAATAACTGCTGTGAAAGGAGTGTAGGTGCTTTTCTAGGTTCCATGTTCCAGTTACCAAAATGTGCCTCAGTGATGGGCTGAAACTTGTTGAAGATACCCATGTCTTTAGTCACTGAAATTTGCTGTAGTTCCATTTGATAGCAGAGCTGTTTCGTGGGTATCAAGAAAAGATTTAAGGAAACATGAAAGGTTTAAGAGACTAAAAGAAAGTTTTCCACAAGTCTGTCAATCTCCAGTGTCTGAAATAGAGTAAAATGTTATTATTGAGAGACCTCATGGGATATACTCATCGATTATTACACAAAGTCATAATATCCTAATTATCCTGATAAAAAATTTGAATTGTCTGCAAAAGTTTGTGGTGTTCAGGTCTGGTCAAAGCAAAGAGAAAACTACAACTGGAAAATGAGCCAAATCTGTCCCAATTCATCTCCTTCAAAAAACTCCAAACCAGCCATCAGTAAACCTTTTTAATTTACCAATGTCCTCATCTGTCCTGGTGCAAGAAGCCTTCCTTACCTTTGTTATTTCCAATGCAGCAAAAGAAGAAGAATGATAAATCAACAAACAGGTTTGTGAGTGTTCCCAATCTAAGTGCTCTGGAATCTAGCGGAGTGGTGGGCAATGGACATCCTAACCGCCTGGACCCCATTCCTAACTCACCCATCCACGATATTGAGTTCAACAGCAGCAAACCACTACCACAGCCAATGCCACCCAAAGAGCCCAAGACGTTTTTGAGGTGAGCACTGCCTCACCAGCCTTTTTTTTTTCTTCTTTTTTTCTGCTTACTCAGGAAAATTTTGCTTTCCTATTGAGCTGAATCTCACTTGCTTTATGAGCCTTTCAGAGGTACAAGTACTCTTACAGCATTTTGAATTTTATGTTATATTTATAACCTCTTTATAGTATTCCTTTTTATTGTAGACCTTGTTGAAATGTGAAGTATTCTCTCACTTTTTCCTCAGCCTTGAACTTTGAAAACCTCTCTGAATACCTTAACAGAATTCATGTGCTTCCAATTGTTTACATATATGAACAATTGTTTTAGATGTTTGTGTTATTTACTGATTGTCATTTAGGAACTGACACTAGCACGGAATTTCTTTTATTCAGTATTATGTGATAATGGATTTTATGTAAGAAAATTATTTTCCGTGCTACCTGAATGTTTTGTGTTTCCCCTTTCCTCACCTATATCAAATTATTTCCTAGGAGTAACCTTATTACAGCAACAGGAAATGTGCAGACTTGGGTGCTTAATGCTGAGCTTCCAGTAATCAAAATCAGCATTAAAATCTCAAGTAATTCTCTCACAAAATAATCTAGTGAATTGGGTAACTTAAACATGATGTTTTAGAGGCAGGATTTAATCTTGATGTGCAAATATTAAATGCACTCAAGTGCTGTACTCCATATTCAGTAGGTGCTGATCTCTTACCTCTAAGTTGGCAACTTAAAGCAACGTGTAATTATCAGTTCCACCTTTGGTTGGTTGCTCTCTCCTTTGGTTTCGTGCAAAAGACCACATACCTAACAGCTGCTGATTATAAAGGGAAGCAAATGGTAGAATCTAAAATGGATAAAGGAAAACAATATTTTTCAAGAAAACAATTTTTTTTTAAAAAAGTACTGTTGCTAATTTGTTTTCCTGTGCATGTGATGTGCATGAGTGTGCTCAGTTCTCTATAATGTGCATGTGCATGACCCCATGGACTGTGATGCTGAAGTTTCCACTCCAGATTGTTTTGTGCTCTGTATTATCCAATAATAGCGATTATTTTATTACCGATTTTTATTGATAAAGGAAGTTAATTGTGTAATTGAATTCAAATTATTCTCTCCTGCTCATTTTGTGAGAATGTTAAGTGTTCAAGGAGGAACCAAATCCTGTTTGCAGTGCAGCAGTTCCTTTTTTCCTAGTAAAGTAGCATATGATAAATGTGTGCATGAACAGCAGTGCAAGTGATACTTGTGCTCGGTGTTAAGTATGAAAGTAGTGTGTATTTCTGTTCAGTTGCCAGCCAGTCTTTGTGAGCACATGGCTACAAATATGATGCTTGCATCATATTGTTCAAAATTACCTTTACCACAGGAAAAGGATGCTAAAAGAGGACCTTCTGCTTTCCCAAGACAGCTCTTTTTATTCTTCCTGAAAACCTACAGCTGTTGATGAGATTTTAAATTCTGTTTTCCAAAACACTCTTTGCCCACCCTGTAATGTGGCTTCTGAACTGACTTGTCCATGCTGCTGATGCTCTCCAATGGAGTGGATGATCACAGATTCTATAGGGAGACATTAAATCATGTCCTGAGGCACACTGATAGTTAATCCATGGAAAACCAGACTGTGTACTGGATATTTTCTGTAATTTATATTTTTTTCTCCTAACAGTTGTACTTTTTGTGTGGTTGTGGATAATTGGTTGTTTTTTCTTTCTGTGAATTTAGCCCTCCTCAGACTGATGCTTCACCAGTGGCTTCACCAGATCCACAACGCCAGGAATGGTTTGCCCGATACTTCACGTTCTGAGAGATGGTTTGTCTTTGTGGCACAGAGTGGTGTGGACTGTTTATAAGAGCATGACCTTAAGTAAACCCTCATGTGAACAAGCTTTCCTGTAATTTGTCAAACACTGTGAATGAGAAAGTATTTGTCTTTCTAATTTGAAACTGCACTGTATTTCATGTTATATTTGTTGGGATCACTTGACATGGTACTATACAATGTGTGTAATTATAACTATTATTTTTATTTAAAATGGAAGAATCTTTAAACTTTGTAATTACTACATAATAAATTTTGGTAGAACAAACATAATGTTTTCCCCCTTTTTCCTATAAATATGTTTTCTTTGATTTCAGGTAAGGCTTTTCCCCAAGATAACATAATTGCATGGTTACTATAAATACAACTTAAATTGTAAAAGGCAAAAGTATCCTTCACTCTCTCTCCAATTTGGGCAGAATATGTTTAGTGCATCCCAATTCTGTTACTTAGTAGCAGTTTAAAAACTATCTTTTTCTAACTCTTAAAAGGAAGGAGGTGAAGTGGAGCTGGTGTGGCTTTCAGAGGGCGAGAAAGCCACAAACCAGGAGCTGTTCACTGGGGTGGGGGGTTGACTCCTCACCTGTTGCTCATGAGACTTTGCCATCCAGTTAGAATCAAAACATTTTATCATTGACTTTAAGCATATCTTGTTCCCACAGTTTGTGTATTTCTTTTCTGAATTTGAACAAAAACAGATCCTTGAAGTCTTCATAAAACTGTACTAAGTATCTCTGCATAAATCAAGAATCTGCATTTTGAGCATACAGTCCTGCTTGGGATAAAAATCACAGCTGAAATGAAAAGAAACCCAAACAAACAATTGGAAAACAACCACCCAACTTTTTCCCATTTATACATACTAGATACAGATCTTTCATTAAAACTGAATTATTTTCCCTTGTCTATATTAAATTTTTTTGTTCTTCTTGAAGTGATATATGAAACTTTTTTCAGCTAGTGAGCATGATTCCCCAATCTGTACCTTTTATGATGTCAGTGTTGCTCGAGAAATTTGTTGCAGCATATAGAGAACTAGAGCTTATTGTCTTTTTTATATTTTTTCATTCAAAGATTACCACAAAGTAACTCACACTGGTAGTCTCAGGGAGAACATTGTCTTTGTTTTATGAATGTATTTTTAAGCTGAATCTCTTATCTTTTAAAAGCAGAAAAAAAATGTTTCAGTTATTTGAATAAGGTTCTAGTTAGCATATACAAAGGTCTTGAAATTTAATATTTCATCTGAAGCCCTAACTACATCCTTTTTTTGCTATATGCACAAAGGTAAATACCCAGGTGATGATACTTGCTAATTATAATGAGTTTTATATGTAGTATATGTATAAATGAAAAATTTGTATGTTTTCATATTAACAATATAAAAATCTTCTAAATGAACATTTAAAAACTTCTATCTTATAATTCAGCTTGAAAACGCCACTGAAAGCTGTATTCTGGTGATGCTGCCATGGATTAAGGATGTATACAGCAGATTTTCTGTAGCTGGTGGACTCAACTGTAGGTATATGCAACTTTTTAATTTTAGAAGAAAGCCATATTGGGCAAAATGTTAGATTTCTTGGCTGTTACCCAAAATAAAAAACACTAGATCATTTTGTTATAATGTTCTGAAGTGAGTGTTGTGTATTTTTTCTTGCATGCTTTGCAAGGTCTCAGCCTTTTCCCCCATCCTCTACTTCCTCTGTGCAGTTTGACATAGGGAATGAACAACTGAACAGTACTGTGAAGGTGATAATATCTGCATTTAACCTATTCAGGGGTGAATTGTTTACATTGTCTTGATTACATAAAGACTGTAGAGCACCAACAAAGCTAAGTGCCTCGGTTGCCTAAATTTGGGTGTGAGGAGCCCTAGCCTGCCATTTTATTTTAGTTTTCTTTAACCACCACTTGCAAATATAGATCAGCTCTAAAAGATACAAATCTGACTTTCCTTACAGAAGCTGTGTTGCTTTTTTCCTGATAAGTTCAACATAGTCCAATACAGCACTGTTGCTGTTCATCATTGACAAATGCTAAAGCTTTTTTTTTTTTTAACCACAGTGAAGGTGAATCTCCAATTTGTAGTATTGTTTAGCTACTTTTGAGTGTTGGACGTTGTATCAGTTTTATTTCTGTACATTTCTTTAAATGGAAATGACTCATTGTCCTGTACAATTATGCACTGGAATCAGCTTGCAGTTCTACAGCTTGTTTACTTCGCAGTGTATTTTGGTCATATAATAAACACCCATTTCTTTAGATACACAACAGTAATTGGACCTGCTGATAGTACTGGGACATGTAACAAAATCAGGCAACCAAGCTGAAACAAGTTTTCATCTGACTGCTGAACTAACAGAACTTTGTATTTGATGGGCTCAACATTGGGCTCTTTTACTGCACAAATGTGTTACCATTTCCCATTTTCAAACATGTATACAATTAGACAACTCAAGCTTTGCTGACTGTAGAAATTGCTCTGCAAATTCCCATGTTAATGATGGGACCTAATGAGGTGAACTACTGATCTACTCTGGAGTTGTGCAGAGTCTTGAGGATGAGTTTATAAATCGTCTGTCACTAAGGCAACTCAGTTAATTTTCAGAGTTAACCATGCTGTAGAGGCCTGTTCACAATGAACAGCTGGCTGAGCACAGTGAGAAGCAGCTGCTGCCAGTGGAACTGATAGTACTGTTACTGGGGAACACAAAGAGCCAAACTTCAGGAAAAAAAGCATTCAATAATGCCTATCAAAATGTTGGGGCTGTTCAGCCTGGAGAAGAGAAGGTTGCATGGAGACCTCATAGCAGCCTTTCAGTATTGGAAGGGAGGCTACAGGGGAGCCAGAGAGGGACTCTCTGTGAGGAACTGCAGTGACAGGACAAGGGGTATTGAATTCAAATTGAAAGAGGGGAAATTTAGGCTAGATGTTAGGAAAATGCTGTTTCCTTTGAAGATGGTGAGACACTGGCACAGGTTGCCCAGGGAAGTAGTGGCTGCCCCAATCCTGGCAGTGTTCAAAGCCAGGTTGGATGAGGCCTTGAGCATCCTGGTTCAGTGGGGAGGTGCCCCTGCCCAGGGCAGGGGGTTGGGACTGGACTGGATGTAAGGTCCATTCCAATCCCTAAAGTTGTACAATTCTATGAAAATCTGGCTTCATTATGACACTGAGTACCCTTGGACATTAAAAGGCCTTCCACACTCAACCTGACAGATGAACAGAGAATGGCCGAGTCTTTACCTGGAGCTGCAGCTGGTTAACTTCAGTCCCAGATCAGCAGAGTGATGGCTGGGCACAAAGCAGAGTCAGCACACTTTGGCTGGAAGCAGCACAGCAATTCTATGAAAATCTGGCTTCATTATGACACTGAGTACCCTTGGACATTAAAAGGCCTTCCACACTCAACCTGACAGATGAACAGAGAATGGCCGAGTCTTTACCTGGAGCTGCAGCTGGTTAACTTCAGTCCCAGATCAGCAGAGTGATGGCTGGGCACAAAGCAGAGTCAGCACACTTTGGCTGGAAGCAGCACAGGCAGCCTCAGCCATGGCTGGCAAGAGACATGCTCTAGGGCAGAGTCTGAAGCCCAAGTTTTACAGCCACATGGACATCCAGCCTTTCTCAGCTCTTGTGCAGCCTTGTTAGCAGTGTCCCACTTGCACAGTGGAGTGGGACATGCACCAACTGCCCCGACCACAGTATAAGCAAGCACATCTTATACTCTCCTGGGGCATATCCACACTGAGGGCACACACTGTGTTGTGTAGAAGTGAAAAACAGGTGATTTTAACATTTGTTTGTATTACCACACAAAACTATGTGATGAGACCTGAAAGCAAAAATAGTAATATTGGTTTATGTAAGAGAGCCATTCCACAGGGAAAGCATTGTTTTTCACACTGCTGCCCTAGTTGTGTAGGCTACCAAATGCAGCCTGAGGAAGCACAGACACCTCCAGGAACTCACAAAAAGGAGAGCTCTGCCATGCCAGAAAACAGGTAACTGTGCTAACAAATGAGTAGCAACAACTGTGTCTGATCGTTAGGAAAAAAAACAGCCTGGTTTTACACCTGGGAACACAGCACTATACACTGAGTAATGCTGGCGCTGAAAGCATATACCAGAGACAGGGGTTGCTTTGAATTTTCACAGTGATTTATTTCCATATTAAGTACAGATCTCAGCAGTGCTTTCGCAGTCAGAACAAGACCATTTTGAAAAGCAAAATGTATTTTTCTTCTAGAGACATATCTAAGGGTTAAAACATTTCCTCTTTATAACCCCCCGAAGCAGCCTTAGACTTTTGCTGGAAACACTGTTTCCTTTGGGTACAGATTTAAGCAACATCTACAAATACTCTGAATAAGTTTGTTTCTGCAAACAATGCAGCAAGAAGAACTGAAGTTCCATCCACTGATTGGCCAGACAGGAGTCAGGTGCAGAAATCCTCTTCCAATAGCTTGTGAGGTAGCAATTAGGAGAAGTGATTTGTGATTTAAAGCACCTGTTCCACACAAGAAGGTTTTGCCCATACATTCCAAGACCATTCCCTTCTCTGCTGGCCAAACATTCCATAGATCAACTCACAGGTAGGGTGTTCAGGCACTGGAATAGATTGCCCAGGGAGGTGGTGGAGTCACCATCCCTGGAAGGGTTTAAGAGGCACTTAGATCTGGCACTGGAGGATATGGTTTAGGGGTTCCAGCAGAGTGGCAGGTTAATGGTTGGACTTGATGGTCTTAGAGGTCTCCTCCAACATTGATGATTCTGTGATATTCAATATAGTCAACAGAGGTGAAGTAACCACTGCAGCTTTCTTATTAAGATCACATATTTTAAAATGGGAGAAAAAATGTTAGACATTCAAATGAATTATTTTAGTTATATTAAGGCAGTTAATTCACATATTGAAGCCATACATCATAGCTTGAAAATAAGGGATCTAAAGGTTATTTTCTGTTTGAAAAGGGTCTACTTTTCCCTCTGCCATTTCTAAGAATTTGTATTAAAATACAAATTTTATACATTTCTTCAGGTATCTTTTTATCATAGAGCTGTAGGCATATGATGATGATATTGTAGTACATATTTTGGTTAAGATCTTACATAGGCAGTGATTTTTTCTTTGATTGCATATCAGTAATGATAAAGAACACAATTTTGAAACAGAATTAAAAGAGAATATTTCTAATAGTTGGAGTGTGCCACTGGGTTGTTATACAGGGGGAAAAATAACATACAGATACGAAATTATTCTAAAAAACATACTGTAAATTCTGGGCAAAAGCAAAAGCTTTAGAGCCTCCTCTAACTCTAATTTATGTTTATATTAAAATATATATATAAAATATGTTTTTAACTATTCAGTAT
>NW_008659413.1:0-4107 GCF_000695815.1 Acanthisitta chloris
TCTATGACTCTTATTGTCAGCATATGACAGCATTTTAATACAAACACATGTACAGTAACTGCGAAGTTAAACAGTTAGTGTTTAGATTACCTGAAGCAACTTTTAAGCTGTGGATGAAGTAAGATTGTCCAAATCAAACAGCACCAAACTGTTATTAAGTTCCAATTTCACCATCCAAGGGAGGAGTGAGAACACTTAAACCTTCCATCCTGTTATGCTAACAGAAAAGTATTAGAATTTCTTGCTTCTGCTAACACTTCTCCTTGGGATGTTGCAAGTTGAGGAGAAATGTAGAGTGCAATACAATGTAACTGGCAGATAATGTTCAGGCTCCAACTTTTTTGTAGGGTTTTTTTAAACTTCCTTTCAGAGGTCAACTTGCCCTTCAAGTACTTTATCAAATGACTTTTCACCTTGAAGCTCAACCCCAGTTATCTTATCCATAGTTAGCTTTAACCCTGGAGTTGTCTCTGTCAGATACAAGTGTCAAGGATGGTACCTTGGCCCAAACACAGTGGTAGAAAGCACTCATTGTCCCAAATGGAGGAGTCTACCATACAATGTTATTTCCACCCTGGGCTGAAAGACAACAGATTGCCCCTAAAACTTTTGAAACAGTCCAGCACAAAGAAATTTTTCTTAGCATAGAACTCATGAGAGCTGCACAAAACTTTCTTACCCTACTTCTGTCCTGTGGCCTTGGTGCCAGCTCACTGCAAGAACATGTGCAAAGAGACTAAAATTGCACCAGCAAAGGTGCAGACTGAGCTTCAGGCTCTGAGATCCTTCAACTGGCCTAAGGTAATACCCGTGTAGAGACGACAGGAAACCTCTTGCAGAGGCCAATCCGTAGTCTCAATATTTAGCCATCACTGGCACTCAAAACCCTCCAAACCTCACTCCAAATCCCCTGCATGAGTCTCAAGGGAACATAAAAATCAGCTCACAGGCTGTAATGACTAGTCACACACAGGTATTCCCTCACTGCAGCGAGAAAAAGCTCAAGAAAATGTGAAACACTAAAACACAGCGTAAAGCCTAATTAAAAATAGGAAACCTTAATTCAATTCAAATCCAGTCCAGCATAAATTGCTGCCAATGGAGCTTGTCATCTCAAACTGTCAGGCAGGCTCAGCCTGCCTCTCACTTCACGGTGGAATCCATCCAAGTAGGCCAAGTGTCAGGTGTCAGCTAGCACTGAGCTGGGATAGAGTACTGAGACAAAAGTTTTGTCAAACAGTGAATGCAATGAACACCTAACACAACTGCTAAGGGAAACACTGCAGCACTCAAACCCTCCCAGCTTAAAACTAGGGAATTCAGCATCAGAACCAACTCTTCCAAGCTGAATAAGGCATATACACAGCTAGACTTCCAGTTTACATCAGTGGTTTTGATACAGAATGGGAGGTGGCAGTTTTTGAAAGTTTTCAGAAGGAACTATTGCTACTTTTCTTTTTTAAAAAAATCACCACCAAAAATCCACCACCATAAAACAAAACACCACCATCTTATACATTCCTACAAGCTTTCAAGTGAGTGGATACCACATCCATGTGACTAGTAAGCACTTTATCTCATTACTCCTAAATTTCTGTTCAAGCTTAGCAGTTACAAGTTTTGCTGGCATACCTAAGAAAAGGTTGAGCAATTATAAGATATACCAATGCCTTAAAACCCATTTCATACCTCTCCAAAAGGGTTTGCTGCAGCTCAAGAGCATATTTTACCATTGCTATGCAAATCTTACACTTAAAAAATAAAAAAAAAGAAGTGATGAATTCAATTTAGAAGCTCTAACAGAGCAGGCTTCACATGCCACAGTAAAAAGAATCTTGCAATGTATTATGACATACAGGGCCCTTCCCATGTTATTTTAAAACCTCTTTTTCTTTACCTGTAAAAGACTCCTTGCTAGTAATGTGTTATGGAAGATGGTGATGTAAGTAATTCCAAAGGTACTTTTGACACATCTCCCAGGAATGTAAAGGCATTTGAGATTCCACTGTAAAACTGCATTGCCTCTTATATTTTCTAGATAAAGTTCTCTTTTCAGTTCAGCCATAGCTTTTGCATCAGCTACATGCAGGGCAAGATTTATATCACCACTTGGAATTGAAAATGGAAAGTTTAATATGTTACTCACAAAAAAAAAATCTATATTTTCTTCTACCTCAGACCACATGAGCTGCGAGATGGAAACTATTGCTACTTCCAAGTTATTTTTCTAAGGATTCCCTGAAATCACATTTAAGTTTTGTATTTTGTACAGCTATGCTTCAGTGAAGAAAATATGAGGTTCTTTATTTATGAAGATAAAGATTCACTCCCTGCCCCTTACCTCCCACACAAAAAAGAAACCACAAATCCTCTAAAGAAACTCTTCAAGGGTATATTGAAGAGATTGAACTAGAGACTGACAACTACACAATACACTGCTGATGACCTTTTCCTTTGTTTTCTTCTAATAAAACCATTGTACTTGTTCTACAAGGTTAGTCTTTCAGACACAAAACAAACAAGAAAGAAGGACGATTTCTATTCCTTACCAAATGCTGAAGTATCATCTTACCAAAAAAACTTGCATTATATTTGCTAGAAGCTAGGTTAACAGTACTACTTCTAGTAATTTTGTTTGGTCATTACTCTGTTGAGAGAAGAAGTGTCTCAAGACATTTTTTCATGGAAGTTAGAAAATACCAACTCCTCCAGGACTCCAGCACGCTAGGGTGGGATAACACAGCATTCCACCAGCATCCAAAAAGCTCTGAAGACCAGGGACAGCAGGCAGATTAGGCTATTAGGACAAACTTCCTTTCTGAGATGATAGGGCAGCCCTGGAATAGGCAAGTCAGGTTGGTTCTGCAAACTCCCATCCCTGTAGGTTTTCAAGACATGGCTGGACCAAGTTCACAGATGATTTTACCCTGTGTTGGTGATGGTTCTGTGTAAGTAAAATACTGGACTACATGACCTCCCAAGGACCATTCCAGCCAATACTTTATGACCATGAGAAAAAGGTGATAAAAGCATGTGTAGGGGAGAGGGAATTGCACGCTCTGAATAGTAGACAAAGATTTATTACTTTATCTGACAAGGACTCCCACATCGTGTTGTTTTTCAGAATCAACAAATAAATTACACAAACCCTTTTGAAAAATCTCTGATAACACTACGTTTGGCAAAGATGCTTCTCACATGCTGAAGCAACCCTATTAACACATGCAAAGCACATAAAGATACCGAATAAATTTGCAAAAGTACTTTTGTCACAGCTTATTTTGAGTCTGTACTACCACATACATTTACTTCCACCTCCAGCTTACACTGTCTATGCATATGCAAAACCAGGAGCTGAGCCAGGGCACATACAAGCATCTTGACCAGCAAACCATAGTGATGGATGTATCACTAACATATGGCATGGCAAAAAATGCCTACACAGGCTTTAGACACAAACTGCCAGTGCTTTTGGCAACAGAGAAGGATGAGGAGTGCTTCTTGGAACTGGATTGTGCAATAAGTGGCAATATTTGATGGCTTGTGATTGGAGCTGAAATCTCGACTTAGATAAAAACTAAAGGGAAGTTCGTTGACTGGACAGTAAAGGAAAGGAATTAATTGGTTTGAACCATCCTTTGAAGAGGCTATTAAAATTACAACGGATAGATGATAATTTAGCAAAATAGGTGTATGCATTTCTTCTGGCTGACTGAAGTAAGGAGAGAATCTTTTACTGCTAGTTTTCCACTTCTTTATTTGTTTCTTTACTATGAATCCAAACTTTACTTCTAGCGTGAACCATATTTGTCAGCAAGGAAAGATAGTGACGCTGTTCAGGGTTGGGTTACATGGCTACCTTTGCCTGCAAGAAAAAGGGAACTCCTGTGCTCTCTCTGATGATTCCAGTTGTAAAGAAAGATAGCAACACATCTGTTTGCTGCTGGGGCAAACTGAATAGAAGGGACAGTCATTTACAACATATTTCACACTTTTTTCCTGAGGCAGGTCTTGGAAGAAGACAGGACAGTGGGTGCCTCTGTTGAGACAGCAACAGTTTCCCTGTTAGGCTTGTGGTGATGGCCAGGTTCTCAAAAGCTCTGCTTG
>NW_008659414.1:0-2721 GCF_000695815.1 Acanthisitta chloris
GTTTCTCTGCTCTGTGTCTGTTTCTCTGTTCTGTGCCCGTGTGTCTGTCCCTGCTCTGTATCTGTTTCTCTGCTCTGTGTCCCTGTCCCTGCTCTGTGTCTGTTTCTCTGCTCTGTGTCTGTTTCTCTGTTCTGTGCCCGTGTGTCTGTCCCTGCTCTGTATCTCTTTCTCTTCTCCGTGTCCTATGTCCCTGTCCCTGCTCTGTGTCTGTCCCTGCTCTGTGTCTGTTTCTCTGCTCTGTGGCTGTTTCTGTGCTCTGTGCCCCTGTCCCTGCCCCATATCCGTGTCCCTGTGTCCCTGCCCTGTGCCGTGTCCCCGATGAGTGCTGCATCACAGCCATGGACTGCTCAGAATCACAGAACTGTCAGTGTTGGAGGAGATCTCTGAGATCATCGAGTCCAACCATGAACCTGTCACTGCTGGAACCCCCAAACCCTAACCCAGATCCTGCAGTGCCACATCAGACACCTCTGAAACACCTCCAGGGATGGTGACTGCACCACCTCCCTGGGCAATATCCCAGGGCCTCAACACCACAACAGGGAGAACATTTTTCCTGTTGTTTGGTCTGAGCCTGCCTGTGGCAGGGAGCCCTCAGCAGTGTCTCCTCTGCCGTGCAGTCAGCAGGGATTGCCAGGGGTGTGTTTTGCTATCTGTGCTGAGGTGGCATAGAATCACAGAATGGTTTGGGTTGGAAAGGACCTTAGAGACCATCTGGTTCCAACCCCCCTGCCATGGCCAGGGCAGGGACACCTTCCACCAGCCCAGGTTGCTCAGAGCCCCCTCCAGCATGGCCTAGAGCACTCCCAGGGATGGAGCAGGCACAGTGCTGGGGCTGCTGGGGTGGGTGACTAGAGTGACTGCACTAGAACACGCTGTGAGCTGCTCTGTCACATACCAGGGTGAAAAAAATGATGGTCCCTGGCACTGTCCTTCTAGCCAGTGCTCTGAAGACTGATACTACTCAGTCCACAGGTAGCTAAAGCATTAGCCAAAGACAAGTTGAAAACCCCAAGCCAGTTATCAGGAGGTTCAGATTGGCTGCATAAAGATGTGCATCTTCAAAAAGTTCATTTTAGGGTGCACAGAATGAACAAGGTTGAAATCTGCATGTTGAGCTGGGAATGTTTGGTGACACCAAAGGCAATATTAATGTATACACAAACTGAAAATCATGCTGTAAGAAGACAAACTGGAGTGTAAACTCTTATTCAGTCAATGTAGCTCTTCCAGGTGGTGTTTCTTAACAAAATTGATGCCTGTTTTTCATTCTGCTTCTAGGAATTATTCCACGTCAATTAACATGTCTTCCACCAAACCTCCAAATGAAAATGCACCACCCACAGGGAGACAACCAGGACTGAAGAGTGTTCAGACAACTCTTCTCTTCCGAGCTGTGAACCCAGAGCTTTTCATTAGGCCTGTAAGAGGCTCATTCCAAGGCAAACTGAATCTGCTTGAAGAGACACAGTTGCTCTAACGCAGTGATCTGCACTGTGACATAGCCATCTCTTGGGGTGGAAACCACTCAGCAATGTAGCTAAAAGTGTTTGTGCTCCTTTTTCCACTCTGATTGTTGAGATTCCAGAAGGTTACACTGTCCATTGCAGTTTCTGTTTCATGGTTCCATTCTCTGATTCTTTTGTACTAGCCAAGTTGCTCCAGAAACACTGGCCAGGCACATTACCTGTGTACTTTGACAGGCTAAGTCCTAGGAGTCCTCTTCAATACTGAAAAGGGAGCAAACCCTAAACCGACAACTTTTTGGCCTGAAATGAGGAGATTTTTGGTGGCTTTTCAACATTTTGGGGTTTTCTTGCTTTTATAGTTCAGTTGCTACACCTCGGGTTTTACTTGCAGAGCCCAACAAGACTGGATGAAATTCTGTGCATATAATAGATTTTGTGATAATCACCCCAAATGTGTTTTCCAGGATGACAATCCAGATTGCTTGGCAGGAGCAGAGTGTGTTGTCCCAGTAGTGTATCCAGAGGAATTCTCTTAGGAGTTCATAATGGTGACCTTTAGCAATAGGTTTTGGCCTGTTCATTTGTGCCCGAGCAGCATTTCTAACCAGCCAAATGCAGAGCACTAAGAAATGTGATGTTCTGTCTCCAGAAATGATCTTCTTTTTCAAAGGGAACTTTTGTTAGCAGCAAATTCAGCCTGCAGTGTGGCAGTGGTGGCTTTTTGCAGATGTTGCCATAGTTTGCTGTTCCTTTTGTAATAAGAAGAATGCAAAGTTTGAGTTGGATGAGAATTTGTTTTACTAAAAACGTGTGCTAATTCTGTTTTTTCTTTGTCAGAACAAAGCTGTGATGGCATTTGGACTGGTAGCTGTTAGCCTGTGTGTGGCCTACCTTGGCTACCTGCATGCAACAGCAGAGAATCACAAGGACCTCTCTGAAGCCATCGACCCTGAGGGCTCCAGGCACATCAGGAAGAAAACTTCCAAGTGGGACTGAGAATGTAAGAAAGGAAGTCAGCAAATCACTCATAGAACTTTTGATGTCTCTTTTGCTATTTAAGCCAATTCAGGTCCCTTTATGAAATGCAGTGCAAATAAATGGCAGTAAAGATACATTTGAACGTAGAAGTGCTTTAAGAATTGCAGGGGCTTGGGGCTGGATGATCTCTAAGGTCCATTACAGCCCCTAAAATTCTATGATTCTATGATCAAATCCAACTATTAACCTGTCCCTCAGGGCTCAGTGCTGTCCC
>NW_008659415.1:0-1694 GCF_000695815.1 Acanthisitta chloris
ATATACATATATATGTATACACTTTAATTCAGATAAAGGTAATCTTAGAATAAAAGAAGTGATTAATGGTTCTTGCAATTAAGGTCCAAAGAAGGTGAGACATTTAAAAAGCAGCAAGACAACAAGTCTGTGCATGCCTGGCTCGTCTATTCATCAATGAACACTTTCACTCTGGATCTTTCCCTCTCAGTTATGTTATTCAGAAAGCATTCTTGTATGTTGTGTTTGATGCTTATGCTACTGGGCAGTGTCCTGTGATCAGCACAATGCAAAATAAAATAGAAAAGTGCAGAAAGATGGAGATTCTGGGAGAGTTGGACAAGTTATTGCATGCCATATGTCCTAATCTGAAGGGACACATTTGCTGTAGGAGCACATTTCTCCATGTTCAAGTCACTCATATTTCATTTCATTCTTTGCTCATAGCTGTGCTGGATATCGTACACCACAAGACCTTCGCTATGATGTAAGTCCTAAATTCAGAGGGCTAGATCGATGAATTGATTATACATCCCATAGTATGTTCAGATGACTCTAAGGTGAATATCAGTAGCTGAAAACTTGAAGGACAGGACAGTTAGGACACAACTTCCGGACTAAATGGAGGTGATTGTGTTCAGATTGTGTTTTGAATGAGACATCTTTAAGTCAAATGGATTGCTCATCAATCTGGATCCATTGTAATTAGAAAATACCAAAACACCCTGACCTCATATGAAAACAAGATACATTGGTGGAACAGCTTTTAATAATACAACAAGTACCAAAATTCATACTGAGGCCACTTATAATGATGTCTGTACCATTCCTACACTTTCGTCAACCACTCCCTGAATTAGTCATAAAATGCTTCTGTATTCTCATTTGCAGCTCTGGTAATTGGGGCATAAATCTGGAGAGTAGTGAGTAGAGTAAAATGTGATAAAATAGTGTGTTCACTTGGTGGACTGTATCTCAACATGGTATTTTCTGTTGTCTACTGACAGTTGTGCTTGTGTTCTCAGGCAAGATCAAAAATAGCTACTGCAGTAAAGTCTGGTTTTTAAAAGCTTTTTTTACTAGATTTATTATTTCAAGTAATTCATTAGATTTTACAAAATGTGGTTTGAATACAGGATATGTTTCACTAACACTCTTTTTGTCAGGAAAGAAAACTTGTAGCGTTAAAACAGAAATTGTAAGAGAAAACAGAATGTCTTCAAAAAAAATTTAAATGATGCTTAAGATTAATCTCTTAGTCTGTAATTAGAATTTACCAGAAATGTTATTTACACCTAGGAAAAAAAATTTAAAAATGTTCTAGAGGAGGATTTTAGTAAATTAAGCAGGAGATGTAGAAAGACTCATAGTTCTTTTCCAGGAGGTGGATTTTACCCAGTGTATTGTGCTTGGCAGCTCATTAACTGTCTTTACCTGTTTCCCTGTGAGGAAAATTGAACTGACAATATTTTGCCTAGGACTCACAAAATATACACCCAATGAAAAAGATAGAGTGCTTTATTCTATTGCTACTAGACATTAATATGAAAAGTAGAAGTAAGACCATTGCTCATAAAGATGCGTAAGGCTTCTTATTGCTAAAAAGCAACATGATAGTCTAGTCCTTCAGCAAAAGTACTGACTGGTGGTTCTAAACAAGACTGTTAACTTGCAAAACTTTGAAATCAATTCACTTGATATGAATGAGGAAACTG
>NW_008659416.1:0-5245 GCF_000695815.1 Acanthisitta chloris
TATATAAATAAATAAATATATATAAACTCTATTAGCTGTGTTGTATTCTTGCACTAAAAATAGCCCCATTGCTTCATGGCCAGCCTCTAAGAACTTGCATATCATGATTGCTGTGAGGGAAATCCCTGCTGTGGTATTTTGTGTTCAGCACATCTGGTTCACGTTTTTCTGGCATTCTGAAAAGATAACATCATAAGGGGGCTGAAAACACACGTGGCAGTGAAAATGCATTAAGATGACATTTACATAATTATTTCAAGAGCATTCTCGGAAGCAAAACTGCAGGAAGGAAAACAGGTCAAATGTTTAAAATATTGGAAGGGTAAAAAGGTCAGAACAGTTCTGTGCAGGTGGACTGTAATCCAACAAAATATTTAAAACACATGCTGAGGAGGAAGCCACTTGCTGCTGAAAGCTTCAAAGAGCAGCTCCAAAGCACATCACATCACTCCCTTTTGCCATAAAATAATTATGGTAAAATCTCAGGGGAAAAAAATCTTTCATGTATTTCTTCTACTTTTCCTTTCTCCTGCTTTTTCTCATAAAATGATATTATGATGTACCAACATAAATGATTTAGGAGGAAGTCAGAGGGTTTTATTTGAAAATATATCTTTGAAAAAAACATTTTTATCCACTATAACCTGCTTATTGTCTTTGTCAGTTTGGTTTTTTTAAAATGTTTATTGCTCACTAATTTTTTAATTAGGTAGCTATGCTTTCTGCTTAAAATATTGGAAGAGCTGTGCAAGGGGCCTTCTCAGTCATTAATGTTCATTTAAAAATACCTTAAAAATGCCCCAGGTTTTGTGCCCAAATTTCAGAGAATAAATATGAAGCCAAGGCAGTTGTAAAGCTTTCAGCTATCTCAGACAAAAGAGTGTAGTGGCCTGTATAAATATCTTTTAATAGACAATGAAGAAAAGCAAAATATAATGGCGATCAAATCAGCATGAACTAAATTGGTATATTCTTGAGCATATTACTTGTGTTAGCATCAGTGTAATCATTTGATATGACATCAAAAAAACATTTAAATGTAGAGGTTAGGTCAGGGCAGAGTCAGTAGTCAAAGTAGCTACTTGAAAAATGTCCAGTTGTTGAGCCTCAAAATTTTGTTGGAAACCAGTACTGTTCGAACAGGCAGGTCTTGCAGACTGAAGGGAGCAGACTCTTGACCTTCAATTATTTATTTATTTAATATATTAATTTAATTTAACCATTTTTCTTCAGTTTGGTGTCATGAATTCAAACAAAATCTTGGGTAAAAATTTTTCTCCCTTTTTGTTCAGGGGAAACAAGCAGTTAAGCTGGTCTGTGGTTGTATGTGGAATGATAAATTGGTTATAAGACCCTCAACAGTGTATAATAAGCAGTCACAGATTCTGTAAATGGAACGTGGACAAATTCAGAGTGAAAATAAGGCATGGAAGATCCTCTTAGGCAGCTGGGTGTTGCTCATGCAGTCCTGCTGCAGACATGGGCAGGAGTGGTGATGCTTTCCAAGCTGGAACCTCGTGCTAGCCCACACAAGCCAAGATAAGGTCCTTCCAGGCTTAGTTAAAGGTTGTCCCAGAGCTGGGCCAAAGGCTTTGTAGCAATCAAATTATATTGATGTGTAGTGAATCTGCCTTTCATTTCAAGGGTATCATTGGAGATATTCTCATGAAGAAGGTAGGTTCAGCTGGCAGTCGTTGCCTTATAAGTGGTTTATCCATATTGCAACTGTGCTTTTGTGAACACGAAAGCTGTGGATGCACATAATCTAAATTTGGAACATAACAAACACACAGTAAGGAAAATGTTGGGATTTTTTTTTTGTTTCATGGAGACAGCGGTTCCAGACCTATAACTTAAGCTTCAGTTAAGATGTGTTAGGTTCATCAATGTTGATATGGTTAAAAAATGCACTAATTCAGTAAGTTTAAAGAATTTCTACAGTCTCCATGTATTTTAAAGTCAGAAAAAATAGCAAGAGCCAATATTAGCACAAACATTTTTCTTCTCTGCATGCTGGTTGCTGCAGTCGTTACCTGACTGGTTAAATAATTTCAGGAACCTCTGTCAGATACTCTCTGCATACTGGTTGCTGCAGTCGTTACTTGACTGGTAAAATAATTTCAGGAACCTCTGTCAGATACTATTTCACTAATACATTTAGTCTCCTTCTTTTTTATGTTTGTTAGGGAAATGAAAGTACATGACCCTGTGATAGTTATATAACAACATTACTTTTTATTTGATTATTTGGTGCTCTCTAACAACAGTCCTTTTTTTCAGTATGCTGGATGGTGCACTCTGATTTCCTTGGGTTAACATTTAGAGGCTGTTCCTGCTTGCAGTGATGACTCACCAAATGCACACAGTGGAGTTATTTGCTCAAACAGGAACCTAGGGCATTTCTCTAGCTTTTGTAGAATTATTCTTCAGTTAAACCTTATTAATGTCTGTTAATTTACAGTATAGGTGGCACATAATTTCAAACATGTCTCATGCATACTGTCCCTTGTGGACATTATGTAATATAAATAGTTTTGATTTGGAATACCAAATTTGCAACTGATTTAGTGGGGGTTTTTTTGTGCTTTGTTTGTTGGTTTGGTTTTTTTCCCGAAGATTGCATGCATTAAAATTTCTATTGTAATTAATTTAGGAAGCTAATTAGGGTTATTGCCTGACACACTTACTACACTTTATTCTGCACCAAAACTGCTTGCAAAATTTTTATGCCACTATCGTGTATTCTGCCCCTGGTTCAGCTCTCCCTCCTCAGCTATCATTTCTCCCTCCTCAACTATCATTTCTCCAGCAATATGCACAAATGTGACAGCAAACACTGTATAAGTTATTTGAAATTTGTAATCTGTTGCTGCTTGACTGACAGATTTTTAGGTAATTTAACTGGATGATAAAAAGGAAATAGTGAGGGAGCACCCCAGGGAATAGGGGAATAGGGGAACAGTGAGGGAGACAGAGGTAAACACCTCCTGTCAATGGCAGGTAAAAGTGCAGGGAACACTTTGCAAGGGAACTCTGTGTAGTTGTGAGATATAAGGTAATGCCTAAAAGGCAGAATAAAGAGCTAAGAAAGAGGTGATGTGATGCACACACACCTAATGAGGAGAGATGGAGGATGATGGCATAAAGAAGATGCAGGCAGCTGGAGGGTGAATGAGGACAGCACTGACTGCAGGGAGCTTCTGCAGGCTTTGGGCTGCCATACTGTCCCCTTGCACCTTGCAGCAGCTTTCTAGCCAGCTCTTCCTGAAAACAGACCAAACTCTGAGTGCTTATAGGCTTTAGACAATAAGAAGAGTTCTGAACTATGTTAAAGTATAATTTAAAATTTGTGATAATGAGACTGGTTCCTTGTTTCCCATCCCCAGGAACTTCCACACAATTATTTTTGCTTGGTGCAATTCTTTATTGTTCATGGTACATTGCTCAACTTAGAGGTGCACCAAAAGCAAAGCATCTGATTCAGCATAAATGCTTAATATTGAACAGCATCCAACATACCTCAGAGATCTATACTGACCATCAAGTCAATACCTTTTAATTTAATGTACCATGCAAATCTACTTAGAGGAAAAATATTTGTAGCAGGTTGAAGCAGTTCCATCACTTCATCTCCTTTGCTCCTCAAGAAAAAAAGTGCTCTCTGAGGGATCTTTGTTCTTTAAGGAACTTCTGAACCTTGGATTCTTCCGAACAAGAACATTATCACAGAAGTGTTAAGAGAGTTCACAGATTTATCAGTGAACTCTTTTCAGGCAATTTAAACACAAGAATATAGCCTCAGTAATTAAGATCAGATCTACAAGTGACTGAAAATTGCAACAAGAAGCCTTACACAAATAAATATAGGAGTTGCTGCCAATGGCAGAGATCATAATTATTCCCTTCCAGTGTAAGATATGAGTGGCTCCTAAGTGGGTTTGGTAGGTATTTTGTTGTGTGAGTGCAACTTGAAGTCACTGGGGCCTTTTGTAGCCTCAGGTGACTCTGAAAGGGTGGGAGCATTCAGTCAGTTGGTGATGGAGCACAGCTCCAGTCACACCACAGTCATGGTTTCTTCAGGAGTTGCTATGAAATACCCTTCAACGGGAGGAGGGAGTCACATGGCAGGTGAAATGTTTTGCTTAGGATAAAAAGGGATGATGAGATACTGACAATATCAATAACGTGATATGAAAATACTACTTCCAGTACTTTTTGTTTACTGACCCTTTGTTTATTTTCTGTCCCCTCCCAAAATTGTATCTCTCTGGAAGCATTAAAAATCCAGGCTTAAGATGGCAGGTTGCTAAGGTAACAGTTTGCTATTTCATTGAAGAGCTGTCTCCTCAGTCTCATCTCAGTTTCCTTATTGTATCTGTAGTTATATTCTGAAAGCTTTCTGCAGATATGCTCTGGAAAAGGGTACAAACTTAGTAAATTTGAAAAGACACAAATAAAAAGAGTATTATTTTTCTAGACACATTTAGAACAAGTGTGAACATTCGCCAGTTAAAGAAATATGGGAGGAAAGGAAAAGGGACCATTAAAAATAATACTGTCTCTATACTTCTTCAGCTTGCCAGAATGATGCACTATTTCAGCTTGAACTAGCAAATCTATGCAGGTCTCATATTTCCATGACAATGTGAAAACAGTGTAATTCACCTATAGTCAGCTATTGCTGTTATTTTGACATGAATAGAAGCAAATTGTCCTGGATATTTTATGCTTTTTGTTTTGTTTTGTTTTGCTTACTGCTATTTTAGATCCCAGCAAAGTAGAAAAATATTCCCTTCCTTCAACCTCTAATCAGCTTTCAGAATAATTCATACTAGCAACTTGTGGTGGTGAACCTGCTTGCTATATTCAGAGGTCTGAAATAGACACTTAAAAGAAAAATAATCATGTGATCAAATCATCATTTTTCAATGCCTTCTGCATAATCCTTGTCCCACACTGTAAGCATCCTTGTATTTCCAGCATCCTTGGAAAGGACTGCTGTTTGAAGTATATATGAAATGAGCTGTTTTAAGGATCTGTAAGAAATGTGAAGTGGAGGTCGAGAAGTCAAAGAGATCTGATTACAATCAGTTCCCAAGAAAGTCAGCTTGGGAGAAAGTCTGTGTTCTTCTTAGAAACATCAGAATTGTAATTGCTTTCATTGCCTCAGCTCAGCAGGTAGCATTTGATCTCTGATAAAACCTCTACTTATTATTTACCATGCTGGTAAATCCAAATTGCTTGG
>NW_008659417.1:0-21649 GCF_000695815.1 Acanthisitta chloris
AAAAAAAAAAGAGGGGGGGAGAAAAAAGCGTACACAGCGGAGAACGGCTCAATCTGGACGCCGCCGGGTTTGTGGAGCCAGTTCCCTCCGCCTGCATCCTTCCCCGGGCACAGGGCACGGACCGCTCCACAGCTCCGCACGGCAGGGGATCCTCACCCGCGGCCAAAAAAAAACGCTTGGCTCAGCTAAATGATTTAGAGAGATGAGTTTAGCTGCTGCCGTTGCGGCCAAACCCTCGCGATGGAGAGGCTCCCCATCAACTTGCAAACAGCACGCTGTGTGCTGGCAAGGTCTGGCTTTGATTTGCCCGTGGGGGTTTTGATGGGGAGGGGAAGTACCAGCTTTTTCAGTTTTAATTTCCAGAGACAAACCACATGTTCTTAAAATCTGAACCCTATTTCCCTCAACATCCCCAAAACAGAAAAAAGAAAATAAGTAGATCCTGCCACACATCAGCTCCCGATCCAAAAAGATAATGTAAAACTGAAAATTACTTTTGAGTTTTCACTCCAGTACAGACCACAACATGCCATATGTCAGAAAGCATCAAAAGTTCGTAGCACGTACAGAAGCAGTTTGGGAGGGGATCAATCTTACTTGCACCACACCATTTTGGTAAATAGGTAGCTCCTCTTAAAGCACATGAGCTCTCCACCAACTACATGCATAGGAGTGGCTGTTGGGTTTGAGACTGTGCCGCACCACAGCGCTCAGAAGCTCAAGTTCATTTGCTTCTCTGGGTGACCAGAAGCAGCTAAACTTGCTCTTTTCCAGGGAGGAACTGGCCACGGGAAGGGCAGTGATGGCTTGGCTACAGGAGAGCTACCCTTGTGCTGCACCTTCAATCCTAGTACAGCACAGTGGATAAATTAGGCTAATTCTCTCTTTAGATAGGGCATTTTGAGAGCTCACAAAAATTATCAGATCTAAATTATATTCAGGGCTCTGATATGAAACAAGGGAGGGCATAATATCCCCTTTAATTAGAGGCATCTCTGAGGGATTTAAGAAAAGAAAGAGGTTCTGACAGTAGGCAGCAGCACACCATTTCTCAGATCTGCCAAACTGCTGTTCCGTAGTTAATGTAGACTAGTAGCCAGACACATACTCCCCCTTCACCTGCTACGCAAGAGTGCCATTTAGCAGATCTGGCACACTGTAACATACATGAGGAGGAAAGGGATTTCAAAAGGAAAATGCATGCCATCAACTAAGAGAGGGCATACCTCTGGTCATGCTGTTGAAATAACAAGACTTGTATATTCTTCTCGATCAGGATCTCTGGAAGCCATCACAAATCACAAGGGAATGGACTTGACAGCTAAGACACACATTAGAGTTAACAAGGTTTGATTTGGAAAAAGAAAAACCAAGAGGAAAGTAAGAAAAGGACTGACTTGGTTTGAATCAAATTTAGTCTTAAAAGGAAACTAGGAGACTTAAGAAATATTTGTGAAAAAGAAGCACAAAAATTTACCAGCTCAACCTTTGGCAGCTCTTGCACTGCGTATTACAAAGGAAGGTGTTGACAAAGCTTTTAAGGAGAGATACATTGCTGGAGTATTAGTGCTTCCCAGGCACACATGTTGTCCTTGAGCAGTACTGCAGGCACATTTGTCCCACAGTTAGACCATCCACTGTGATCCCTTTTGTGGATATACTGCATATATAATGGCATCTTTCATCCAAGCATCTAAAAGACTTTCAGCACAAGGATTTAACCTCAAAACATCAAGTGGTATTAACAGGCTGTTCCTATAAGCAGGAAATCTTTGCAACAGATAAGAGGCAGCTGGTACCTCTGGGCTACCTATATGGACCTAAGTTTCAGAGTTCTCAACGCTCATAGTATTTTGAATTTATTTTTTTCCTTCATTTTCTAATGTTGCTTTCTATTTCTAAAGTTAGTTAAACTTGCCATGACTTCTATCAAATGGGATCTCCATGGAAGCTTAGATTTCCATGAATCAGTAGTTTTTAATATTATTTCTTTTTTTTAAAAAAAATTGTTCTTCCAGTAATTTATAGCAAGTCTGAATCTTTTCATACAGGAGGAAAACATGAATAACCCCACACACATGCTTCACTTGAGTTAGCCCAGTATCTGTTTACACAAAAGGAAGATCAGATGACAAGCCCAGGTAGCACCAGAAGAGATTGACCTCCTGCCCTGCTATGGGACAATAACTTTATTTTTGCTATTTTCTCATCTTTCTGGAGGTGGTGCTTCAGACCTGGAAGTCATAAGCAAATGGTTCCATTTGAGTTTCTGTTCATCTCAACTCCCAGCATATCAGGCTTGGTGCAGCCCAAGGCAGTCCCTTCTCACCTCCACAAAAGGCCCCACTGGCAAACAGCCATGCACTCCCTGCTGCCTGCCATGGAGGAGTTTTTGACTCCTACATTCTGCTGATTTAAAAACAGCACCAGTTTGGGCAGGATGTGGGATGCCACACACTTGTGGTCGCTCTGAAGACACAGCTTTTGAACTCTCCGCACCCTGCTGCTCTAGACACGAGCTCCTTGAATTCCACTACCCACAAACCATCTCCTCTCCATTTCAGTGACTGCAGAACACCTCTCCTGCTAAATCGTCCCCTTTCCTCTTCCCGTATCCAGTTTGCCCCATTCTCCCCCTCCCTCCATTACCACCACACCTCTTGGCCGGGGACCTTCCAACCCTCTGTTCCTCACTGGCCCTTACAAGAGGTATCTCTTCATCTTCCTCCCCTCCAAAGTAGTTTTCTCCCCCTTATGCCATATACCTTCCTTGCATTTTCTGCAGGACAAAATCCTCCCTTTCCTACCCATGAAGGGTGCTATATGCAGATCCAAATTGCTTCTGTGCTGGTCTGAAAGCCAGGCTGCTCCCAGCATCCCTCCCTTTAGGAAGGAAGATTGAGATGCCACGACCCAACTCTATGAGTAAGAGTCAGAGTCACCCAGGAGATCAACACATAGATGGGGAGATGGGTAAAATAGGTGGCAAGCTCTGCCCTCCAATCTCTTCTCTTCATCTCTCTCTCCATCACTTCTGCTGTTCCAGTTTCTCCCCTTCAGTGAGCACTTGCAACTTTGCTAGAGAAAGCTCTTCAAAGGAATAGAGGGAGAAAGGAAAGGAATTGTTCCTGGCATGAAAAGCCAGGGAAGAACAAAGGCAAAAACAGCCTCTGACATCAAGCAGGTATATTAGAGGTGGGGAAAGAAAAGGTGCCAACATACACACACCCCTTCCCTATGGGGTTCCAGTCAGAGGAGGGCAGCTGTAAGGAAAACAGGCCTGTGCAGAATGTTTGGCCACTGCAAGGGCTTTTTTTTATAGCAAAGGGGAATGGGGAGACACATGGTCTCTGCCAGGAAAAGATGAATAGGCAACCCTGGAAGAGCAGGGACAAGGATTATTGCCCAGCTCTGGGAACTGCTGCCTAAAACATTCTTGTGATTCCCTAATTGATTGGACATGGCATTCAAAATAGCACATTACAGAAAAGTAAGACACAAAAATGCTATCAAACTCAGCAAAAGGCTGTCTCAAGTCCAGCCAACAATGAATTAGCTGGGTACAGCACTTTGAAAAATGGCAAGTACAGTAAAAGTACTAGCATTAGTACAGCATTATTAAGAAGATACTTCTTAGCAGACAGGAGCTTGGCCCTGTCTGTCTAGACGGGCAGATGGATTTGGAGTCGAACTGATTTATAAAAATTTTTTTCTTTATTATTATCATATACACTTCCATTTATTAAAAGCAAACTGTTCTGCCCATGACTCATGCAGTTTAACTTTCTGCATGGCAATGAAACAAAATTCTCATAATTAAGAGGGATCACTGTGAGCAGATGAAGGTAAGATTTAGAAATCAGACCAAATCTTCTATTTATATCTTCCCTCACTGCAAACATAATGCCCACTAATTGGCCAATATTACCAATGCCTTCAAATATGTAAGTAGCAAACCTTAAGATGAAATATCCCTTAGTGCAACTCAGTGACACAGCAGGTCAGATTTATTCTTGACACTGGTTTATTGATTTCAGTGCAGAGATTTATTTGGTCTGTCATCTGAAGTGTAACTCTGCCAGTCAGTGCCAAATCCACTCCATTTTAAGAGGAACAATCAGTACATTTGGCCCTGGTGTTTCTGCCACTGAAATCCTTCCCATACAAGATTTACTGCAAATAATTCACCACTGGCCTTTGCCACTTTCATATCTGTAGCTACTTTGACTGAGAGCATTAACTGGATTATCAAGCAATTACCTACTGCTGCAGTTCTCCAGCCCCCATTATGAACCAAAGGTAACTGCATTTTATAGGTAGGTGATGCTTTGGGATGTACCTGAGGCCGTGTATAAAACATACAAGAGCTTGCTTTCAGATAGAGTAATAAACTGGAGCTTTTAATCGCAGTTAAGGCTTTAATTTTTCGTTTATTTTGTGTATGGCTAATCATAAATATTGCTTAACTGTACTTTGATTTAATATATACCAACTACAGGAAACAGAAAATAAGAAGATATGCAATATGCAGTTAGCACAAGTTTATTTTAATTTCAGTAGGGTTCCTGAGAAGCCTAACATTGAGGGAGGCAAGGACAACTCTCATTTTCTATCAGCAACTCTAGGACCGTAAGCTTCTCAGATAGCAACCATCTCTACAGAGGTCAACACAGATCATTTTCATTTACTGGGTTGCTTTCTATTGAGTCCATCTATTTCAGTCCATGAAATTCTGGCTTTTTGTCTTAATGCCTACAGTGCATTCTGGTTTGCTCTACTTTTGGGGTGTTAAATGGGAAAATAGATACCTTCCTTCACCCTTTCCCATACCACTAAACCCAGTCTTGCACTTCAGTTACAAAACTACTTTTACCTCTTCTATGTCTTCTTTTCATCTAATTCAGAGAAGGATTTAAGCAGGAGTTCGCCCTGAGCATAAGCTAAAGTCTCAGTGAGTCAAAGGAAAATCAATGCTCATATTTATTAAGTACTATCAGAAATAGAAATGCCATCCTAATCATAACTGCCTTCTACAAATCCCTTTTTAAGATACCTCTTCGTCATGACACCTATAATAAAATGACTTTCAGTGGCCAGGTTAATAGGCACAGCCCCCAACTGCTTTTATATCATTTGTCTTCATAAGCTGCAAGATTTATCAGGGAGGGAAGGCACTTTAATGAGTGTTTGCATAGCACCCACCACAGTTCACCTCTCATCTTAATGAAGGTTAATAGCAATTAAGGGAGGCGCTAGTAGGTTCTTATTTAAAGTACAATGAGTGCTTATGCCTATCATGATACTAAAGTGTTATTAAGAAAAGGTAAGAAGTCCTGCTCAAGAATGAACATATTTATCTTTTATTTGTATTGCCAAGGTGTCACGGGTTGTTTTCTCTAATGGTTGAAGAATACTTTAGGTTCAAGAATTCCCTAGAATTAAAACATCTCTGACCTGGCATGTCTAAGCAAGAACTTTATGTTCCTTGGCTATTTTTCCTGTCAAACTATTCCTCTCCATTTTCATTCTTTCAGAGTGACAGAAGAGTAGAAAACCCAGATCCAATGTTTGACAATAAGTAAACTCACAGAAATGGGAAGTGCTGGTGGTTTTAATCTACCAAACATACTTATTGAAGAAAACAAGAAAGCAAAACCCCTAGAGTGCCATTTCTCTGTCTCTAGTTAGAAAAGTGCACAGTTCTTCCCAGTACATTTCTTAATCTTGCTCTTACTTCTTTCCTTGCACAATACTTTACAGCAGAAGTGCTTGCTTTTCACAAAACAAGGACATGGGGCTGTGCCCCTGTGCCTGGCGGCTCCAAGCCCACCCAGACAGACATCACCCTTGCTCCTTACAGCCTGTCCCTGGCCCAGTCTGACACACTCTTCCAGTCAGTTAAACACCTGTAATACCAGCAGGAGAAAAATTTCCAGCATTCCCCCCCATTTCCTTGCTGCTCTGTCCCACTTCCATCCTGCCCCTTTCACTAAGAGACTACAGGTGTTTATTAAGGTCATGGGAAAAAGTAGGCAAACCCTTTCAAGTTAAACCTAAAAAGGGATGAGAGACAATAAATCTGATCAGTTCCTCACCACAATTCCCTGTGAGATCTGAACAATATGAGACTGAGGAGTAGGTAGTGTGGTGTGACATGAGCAGTGAGGATGATGGCAGCATCACACTGCTGCCTCTTTTGGGGGCTATGCCAGCCTGTGCTGGCATCAGATGGTGGTGTTGGCCACCAGCCTTTATTTATGTGAGCAACTGCTCAAAATGATACCTCTAACCTTCAGCTCCCACCTGAGTGGAGCTCCCAGGGACCAGCCACCTGTGCAGACAGCCTCTGCACACAGCCAGGAAATCCTCCACCTGATGTTTATAGCTGCTCAGACACTTTCAAAACGCATTAAAACATGCTCTGATTCAGATTACAGTTTAAGTCTCACATTCAGTTGATGGGACACTGCCAGTAAAACTGAACGTAGTGAGGAGACACCCATCCCTTCCTTCTGCTTCAACAGCTTACTCTCCCTACAACTCGCTCTCACTGTCAGTACTCATGGAGAAAAATCAGAGGTTACCCACCGATGCATGTTTTCTGTGCTTTTCCCTTGGCAAATATACTGATATGCCTTAAAGTTAGGTGTCCTGTGTACAGCTGGCAAATTGTAGTAGCAGAGGGTCACACCCCACTGTTTTTTCTAACTGAAATGTTGCCAATTGCCAACTGGACATAGACCTTCGAAACAACCCTGGGAGATCTGGGTTTATAACTCTGAAGTGTAAATCCTCTAGCATGAAAATGTTACTGTGATATTCAAAGAGGGGGGTGGGGTGGTGGTGTGAGGGGCAGGGGAGGGTGGATGCTAAAACAAGCCATCGTCTTCAACTCACAGCTTTAAACTAAACAAATTTCACTCACCCAAATGGCAAATGATATGTATTTGTCCCCTAGGCACTGAAAAATACCTGAGAAAGGCATCTGAGCCTTTCACCCTTTTGAAAAGCTCTTTACTCTTTGCAAATACAGTGTATCATGAACAGCCTCTCACAGTGCAAATGTTTAATTTATCACACATCTCCTGAAACAATAATTTCAGGACTGGGTTTGCTCGGTCGCCACCAGGCGCTGCTCCCAGTCAGCCTGTGTGCAAACATCTGTCCAGCTGCTCCCACAGAAACGCACGCACAGCCCAAAGTTGCCAAGCAACATCCTCAATGCCTTAAGCATCAGGCCAACTCGCCTGCTTTAAAAAAGTTGCTCAGAAAAAAAGGCTGATAGGAATGCACAAGCTTATGTAAGGACCCTGCATTTAGAAGAAGAGATGTTCTGCCACTTTTCCATAAAAATTTTAGGTGCCAATTTGTTCTTGGTAGTAAAATAAATGTAGGAATTCCTGTCATCACCTCCAAAAAAGGCAAGCAATTTGTGCGCTGAAGTTTCTAAGGTTGAAACTAAAAATCTGAACAAATGATCAGGTAGAAAAATCTATTTACTAGGCAACAACAGATAAAGCACATACTGCCTTTCTTCCCTTACCCAAATCCAGGAACAAACATCTGTTCAGCACACCTGGGGGCTGCTTCAGCACAACTGGTGACAGTTAAAGGCAAGCACCTCTCAGTGGTTTCAAAAGAATCATTAAAATAATGTATTTGCAAAAAGCGTAAGAACCAAAGAGATTCAGGCTGCATTCTCCTCCACACTTGAACTCATTTTGCTCAAGCATCAGGTAAATTATTTCCAAGGTCCTCTTTAACACACCAATCAGAGCAGCCAAGTACTCACATTTATCAAGGTTTTAATGCCAGCTCCTCTCTCAAAACAAAGTAACAAACAGAAAAAGTGGGATTGGAATCTTTGTTGCAAGATAAAATCATGACAACAGTGTCAGGGCTGTATATTTACAAACAGGGCTGGTCCTCAGTTTCCCAACTTGCCTGCATGACTCTGATGAGACCAGGAATACTGATCAGATCAGTTTGTGTTTTGGTATCTCAACCCATCTGCTTAGGAAAAATTTCCAATTGCCATTGCACCTATTAACATGCACCGTGAACTCTTTGTGTTCTTAACAAAAGTAACCAGACCTCATGCTATTTGGAATTTCGCTGACACTTGAGGTGCCTGACAAGTACAGTAAGGCCAGGAAAGGAGTTTTTTCAGTTTAAGACATTGTTTTCTCCTGACAAGACACATAGTTGGAGAAATAATGAAAGCTACAAGTATTTTCTCAAGGGAAAACACAGTGGCATTGGTACAAAGCATTGCATTTACACGATATGTAGCACACAGTTTTTGCTTCACAATTGCAAGAAAATGCTATAATTCGATTAGTTTGGAATAAAATGTCCCAAATCCCTCCAATTCTGACTTTGATATTGAATCCATTTCTGGAGGTCTGGGCCATTTTAATGCTATTCATACAGCAGCTAATCTAGAGTCTAAGAGTTATTTTCGGTAGAAGAAAGAAGTTAAAAAGCAACAGGCAAGCCAGATAAATTAACTTGTAAAACATCCTTCAGGGGATTCAGATGACTTCAATGAGTTGCTCTCCAATGTTCCTTTCACGTTTTGGGGAGAAAAACTGGAAAGAAGAAAATTAAGTACAGGAAAGATTGTATTCTTAGGGTTTTATTACTACTCCATGTCCTCTATACTCCAACCTTACTTCACCAAGCCCAGCACTGTGAATATCCCTTCAGATATTTCTGCAAGGCTGGAAAGACCATATGCAGTAGCTATATGCATGCTGACAGCCAGCACTGCACATGCTGATTGTCTATCACAACATACGCTTCGATTAATCAAACAGGCTACCTGCCTGCTACGGCCACACAGGGTATTTAATGGCTGGGCTTATGCCAAAGCAAAACGTGTCACTTAGAGAGGCAAGGTTTGCCTATAGATGCTCCTAGGTCACCATGGCTACATCACCACCACTCCTCTTAATTTCTCATACCACTACACGGGTTGGATTTGAATCCACAGCATCAAAGATGCTGTAGCAGTGTCTCATGGTGTGGAGCCTCCATGTCTTTACCTGCACCACCCACCCTGTGATTTGTATTAAGTGTACAAAGTCCTGCTTTATTTTCCTTTTAGGGGGATTCTGCCACTCTTTGAAGGAACCTGAAAGTGATTATACAGATGAATGATGAAACCTGAGCTCTTGTTTTTGTGTTCCTCCCAAGGGAAAAGGCCGGAGTGGCTTATTCTTGGAGAACTCAGCCTTGAGTTTCCACCACAACTGTGGTGATGCATTTCTTGGGGTGCAAGAGTGCCAAAACCCTTCAGACAGGAAGATCATTTTTGTGTAGTACTCTGAAATGAGCTTCAAAGGAAAAGTGTTCAAATGTGATCAGTAAATTCCTCACTATCAGGTTTTTGGGTTTGTTTTCCATTCCTCTATTTTCAACAAACAAGCAAATAATAATGAGAATAACAACAACAACAATAACTTAAACACCACCTTTTAATGAATATTTCTTGGACTAGCACAACAGAAAGTCTAGACTTGAGAAAAAGAAATTTTCTGTAGTCCACAATGCTGTGAAATCAAATCTCTGACATATGTCCACTATAATGATTAAAGTAAGGACTTTTGAAGTTAAACTCCCCAATGATTAATTCACAAAGTAAAGCAAAGTGACATTTTGTTTTTCTCTAAGTGACTGATCTTGAAGTGCATGCAGATTATAACGTCTCTTGCAAAGACTGTATCAATGTGCAATGTGGATATTTTATTCACTTACCTTCTTAAAAGCCTCTCTAAAGCTAAATTATGTTATTTATCAATTTTATTTAGGCTAATCAACTAAAATTTTCACTTTGCAGCTTCCCAAACATCCCATTATGTGATGTGTCTAAAGTTTGTATAGAATTCATCAGTCAATGAACTTAGTTCAATGTTCACCAGGCAATTACAGCATCTGGAAAACTTGCCATAAAACAGCAGTTACTATGCATTATATACACGTAAACTGAGTTATTATGGTAAGATGATCCTGCATGTTACTTCTTACTTTCTTATCTTTTAGGTCCTTAATACCCTCAGCTTATATACCAGGAGTACAGCAGCTACTCTTAACTACTTGTTACCTCTTCTGGTGTCCAAAACTTAAAAAACACTTTCATGGTATAACGAAAGGTTCAGATATTTTTCCTTATTTACAAAAGAAAAAGAAAGTGATGAAAAATAGGGTAATTTTTGAAACATCTACAGAAGTTGTTTACTGAGTGTAAATTACTATGTTAAAGGATAAGGAATATTTTGGGTACAATTTCCTTAGCCCACACAAAGTAGTCATAGCTATACTTAGGTATTCCCAAATATTTGAGAGTTTTACATATGGGGAGTAGTTGTACACTGTGCGCACAGAGATGACACATTTGAATTGGAGAGAGAGAAACAACAGCTACTTGCAACCGCACAGCCAATGCTGAGCTTGGACAAGCCCAGGAAGCACCTCCACCTTCTGGGCCACCAAACTGGAGACCTGTAGTGGGATCTCATCTCTGCAACTGCGATGCTCAAGAGCAAGGGGGCTGGACAGATGAAAAACACAGCCAGTGTCCTTGGTACCTGGGCAAATACACGCATGAGCACAACTGCAGAGGATACCAGAATCACATCGTAGGAAGTAAGTAAGTACTGGGATGTGATCAACCTGGTTTGTTTTGAAGGGCCAATAATCAATCTGACCTGAAAAACCTAGGTTCTGTGGAACAGATGAGCCGCCAATACTTGCCAGTGGAGCAGACTAAAACCAACATGAAATTCTTATCAGAGAAAGCATTTTGAAAACATTGCAATGTAGCAGTAATATAATTTTCAACTGTATTGTATATTATCCTCCCCAAATTTCCAGTGTTCTTACATTTGTTTCTATACCAGGTACTCTTTATATACATACATTTGGGGAAATAAATACCAGGTCTTTCTGGGAGTTTTAATTCCCCCTTCTTCCTCCCACTCACATCTGTACATCGTCATTTGGCTTAAGCCTTATGGCTCCAAAGAGCAGCAAAGGAACTTGTGGAAGGAAGGTTGAGTGTTGTAACAGTCTCCTACTGGAATGAGAAAATTAAGCATGGAAAGGAGAGGTGGTATGAATTATGTCCTGTGACATTTCTTAAATTACAACAAAAATAACTTTTAAAACATTTTATTTAATAATTGCATTGTATAACTCAAACTCCCCAGTGGACAACCAGTATTTGGACCTGCTATTATCCAGGGCTCTCATACCTCTATAGACTATAATTTTCTTTACTTTTTGTAGTCTTCATTGTACTATGAGAAAGTTTACTTTCTAGCATAAAAGAAAGTCAAAAATAATAGCGTGCATGAGAATGACAAAAAAAAAAGACATTTTGTGCAAATGTTCATTATTTCACTGAGAATGCATCCACCTATTTTTAACCTCTATTATGCTTTCTAGGAAGTGATTTTAGGAGGTGATATGTTCAAGTTACTATAAGCAATAGAAGGATATTAGGAAAAATTTCTTGACTGAGAGGGTTGACAGGCATTGCATCACACTTGCCCAGGGAAGTGCTGGAATCACCATCCCCAGAAGTGTTTGAAAAACATGTAGATGTGCTTAGGGACATGGTTTAGTGGTGGATCTGGCAGTGTTAGGTTAATGGTTGGACTTCATGATCTTAGCAATCTTTTCCAATCTTAATGATTCTATGATTTTCACAACCAGAATCAGTGCAAGCAGTTTGCTTAAACAAACTAGTTTCACATCTGACTTGAAAGCTGCACTGACGCTAAGCACATTGGAGAGAGGAAGGGAGGGGGCAGGCAGAAGCAGCTCGGCCTCCTCCTACCATTTACTAACGCATATTCTGCTTTCTGGCAGCAGCCAATAATTATATCAGATTTCACAATACCCCTTCTCTGCCTGAAGAGTTGTGTTGTTTATAGAACTACAAATTAAAGCAGCATTATAAAACACACAAATAAGCAGCCTCTCTGCCTGTTTGCAGATAGGTTATTCACTGGTGGTACTGAAAGGCCTTATCTCAAACACATTCTTTTCCAACCAAACCACTGAGAAACAACAGAGACTTTCCAAACCTCTGTTTGAAAACCTTATCATGCACTCAACAAGAGACTTGAACAGCCTATCAAGAGTCCTGGAGAGTACACCAGAGGTGGAAAAAAAAAGTCAGTTATATCTATAGCATCTATCACAGTGGCTTTGGATAAGCAAACATAATATTTCGCCCTACAATAGAGAGGTCTAATCTCAACAGTTCAGTGGACAAAGTCCTGGACCATTGAAAAGGATGGGAAAACTCATCAGTTTAATGATGCAAGGGTGTGCCTGCCCTGTGCAGTCTGATTCATAGTGGTTAAGCCCAACAAATCCAACAGAAATGTAGTGTCAAAGTCAAATAGTGCATTGGCTGACTGCTCTGATTTATAAATTAGACAAAGACAATTTTAATACCTGGACAGTTGTATACAGGCATACTATGGGGATCTAAATTCTGACTCCATCACTTTATTTGTGTTTTACCCAATAGTGGAAATGCTGTATTCATGGGAGAATTTTTTTAAGTACCTCTTTTTTCTCTTTTCCAAGTAAATGAAAAACGTGAATTCAAGAGAAATGGCTACATTATGCCTAGTAATGAACTAATTATTACAAACTACATACTCATCCCAAACATATTCTAGCTTAATACTACAGCCCATTTGATAATTCAATTAAAATACAGACAATATTTGAAAATTACACACACTCACACATACAAAAAGACATCAACTGTGTTTAATACAGGTGCTTAGTGCAATTACAATAATTTCTCATCCAAGTTATGTGCACAGTTGATTTTGTGTGTGTGTCTCAGCATTAGACCCCACTAGACTTCCCCTGCAGCACATGAAAATCAGCTGCTTTTAATGCCGGAAATTTAGTGAAACAGCTTGGTTTGTTATTGCATTGAAACTAGCTTTAGTCAGGGCAGCTTGCAGCTAAATGGCAGGCAGAACAAGCAAATTCAATTAAAATAGCTCTGAGGCAAAAAGGAGATGAGTGTATTAGGAAAATATAAATGGGAATTTAAATGGGTGCTACAAGAGCACAACCAGGCCACAGCACAACCCTGACTTTCTCTCTTTCATACCCACATTTTTCTCTGACTATGAAGAATGTTTTTTAGTAGGTTGCTCTACGACTACATCTTATCTTGGCATGCAGTGAACAGACACAGAAGAGCCAGATTTTCACCAATCCTGCCATGCCAATCCTTTCTTGCAGAGGAGAACTTTCAAGATCCACAGCCTGGAGTATCCCTCTTTCCCAAGCTTAATTTTTGTCCCCCGCTGCAGAGAGAAGGCACACAGAGCATCCTTTCTGCAGGGTGTCAGGCTGGGTGCAGGCAGGGCAAGGTCTACCACCAGCCTCTAAGTGGAGAGGAAAGCAGGCTGCAGCCCCCACAGCTCTAAGGCTGCTCTGCCAGGAGCTTCAGAAATCAGTCTGCAACTTATTCAGGCCACCAAAAACATTGCCAATATTCATAGATTCACATGAATGGCCACAGAACCCTTTTTTTGTTGCTTTTGCTTTAAATCACTGCAAGACACTGCTCCACATGTGGTCAAGGCTAGCATAACATTTTCTTGGGCTCACCACTCAGGATCAGAGTAGTTTGGGATCTCTTCTCTAGAGCTTGTTTTATTCTAATGACTCTTAGAGAAGAACATCACCCATGAACAGTGCAGCCCCCTGCCTCCCCAAGAGTCTAGTCCTCTGCACTAGGGCTCATCTGTGCCTTGCTTTGCAATTAATTCATGAAATTTCTTCCCTTCATTGTTTGTGGCACCACTTTTATTTCCCAACTGCAGAACACTATCTAGATAAGGGAGAGTCAAACCCATCTTACTCTCACCAGATATTAGACAGACTCACATGACACAGAAGAAGGAATAAAATTAACATTTTAATTACCGTTAACTACTTCCGTGTCTCTCCATGAACTTTTTTTTTTTTTTTTTTACAAAAAAAACAACTGTATATGTGTTTGCATAACATCTACACTTCTCTTCCAAAAGCAGATCTTGACAGAAATTTGCTTTCAATGGGTCTCTGTTACCATAATAGCTATGATGTACAGCTACATCCTTTTGTGCCAGCACTGGATCAGATACCAGGACCCATCTAAATTATCAATTCAGTTCTGTTTCTGTGACTCTTCCTCAAGTTTAATTAATTACAGAAAAAAGTCATCAAAGCAATGTTCAAGTAATGCATGTTATTCAAGTTCAGTCTCAAAGTTTTTACTCTTCAGAGCTAACTGAAAACAGGTGCTTCTTGAACTAATGCAAGCCAAAGTTGTTTGTGGTTAACTGGTTTTGTTTTCCTTTTTTCTTTTCTTAGCATCAAAGTAATGTGTCCTCAAGCACAAATATTTTACTTTTGCAAAACATGCCTTGTCATTTGCACAATTGTCTCAATAATCAGAGAACTAATGGATTTAGGATGAAGACAGACCTCAGACGACACTGAATAAAATCTCTTCTGTCCTTAGTATCACCTACTATTTGGGCCACCTTTTTTTTTCAAGATAAAATATTTTTCTCCTATATTTTCTTCTCCTCCCCCCCCAAATTTATTTAACAGTTGTAACAATCATTTGCAGATGTCTGTATGAAAATGAGAAAGCTTTTTTTATTGATACACATAAGTCGCACTATGAATTCTTCTCCTGTAGCATTTCAGAACTCCAGGCAGTGATTTGAGCCAAAGCATGCTGTACTCTATACTCATCGACAACAGGTAGCCCTTGCTTTAGACAGCCAAGATTATGCCTAGAAACAGGACTAAAGGGAAATTATTTTGAAACTAAAACCCCTCTTCACAGTGAATCCAAGCAACTTCACATTTCTTACATGTGATTTTGTTTATGTTGTGTCTAGAGCAAGTGTAAGTTGGCAGGAGTGCAACACTCAGCAGACAGATATGGCAGCAGGAGAAAAGATAGCAGCTCTAAAAATAAAGGCTCCAACAGTTTCACAAGCAGGAGCCAAAATTCAGAAGAAATATATATTCGCTATCGATGAGGTGAAAGAGATGGTGGAAGCCCATGCAGCAGAAAGGTCCACTTGGCTTTTGAAAGAGCATTTTAACTTTTCTTTAACTGGACAGGACAAGTTGGCCCTTTCATTTTATATCAGTAACTCTCAGGATGCAAGCAGACAGAGAAGCTTCAGGGGAACATGTCACTAAGGCCAACACATACAACAGAATATTGACAAAATAAATAGGAAGACAATTTTATAGGTAAAATTACCCACCAGAATACATTAACATCATACAAGTCAGTACTTCAGAAATACCAGAATTAAGCTGCCTTCTATTGATGCACTGTGACCAACCTCCCTCTTTTTTTTTGCCAGGAAGGAATTGCTGCCTTATCCAGTGTAAAGGGTGAGGAGTATTTAAGGAATTGAGTTATGAAGACAGAATTATCAATTTCCTTGCTTGGTTTCCTGTGGTGCTTAACACTGATAAATGAGCAGTGCAAGAATAGCTATCAATACTGATAATCGCCATCTTTCCAGCCACATTTTTTACACAGGAGACTGAGCCACACACATTAATGTCAAAAGCATCCATCACTTTGGGATGTCCAACTTGTGCCACCCAGGGAAGAGTGCTTAGATCACTTGGTATCTTCTAGCACATTCCCAGTACTTTTCAGCTATAGCTCATCACTTTTGTACCGTGATTCTTAAACCTTAGCTTAAACCTCAAAAAATGGAAAATTCAGATAAGTGACATAGCTTCACTAGGGAACTCTGGGGTAATGGATAGTACTGAATGATCAGTCAAGTCCAGTCTGCTACTGCATCACCTGCATTGTCTTGCCCTATTTATGACAGCCTTTCTGCCAAAAGTAAACAGGAGGCTGGTTGGCTTCCGAGCACACCACTGAATGAGTCCTGCCTGGGACAAAGCAGAGATGCCACCCTCTAGTCCCCTCTGACTTGTTCCTGTTCTGCTCCCTTCTTTCCCCCCACTTTCTTATCCTCATCACACTCTCCACCCTGAGGCTTCCCTTCCATCCATGCCTAGTCTTACCAACTTGTTCAAATCCTCATTGAATACAAACTTTTTGTGCAGTACTTCACTCAGCACAGCCTTGCCAAAAAGCCATCCAGCCTGCCAGGCTAATAGGCTTTGCCTGAAAGCAGGAGAATAATAGAAATTTTGGAAAAGGACTGTAAAAATATCTGGATACAGGTAAAGCAATATATAATTCTTTCATTCCTGAAAACATGGTTATGATAATTTTGGGTTGGGGAAAAAAAATTCCTTCTCTTCCATTCCAGGTGGGGTATGCACTCCTTTTGGATAAAAGTGTTAACTGAAGTGTTTCAAATTGGGAGTAATTATGGATGGAAAAACACTGTCCCCCAGCCTATGCTAGTTCCTTCCTAGGTGCAGTTTCCTGCATTTTTCTTTGCTAAGCTTCACCAGGTTCCCTCCTAGTACAGTAATGCAGCTTTTTGTGGTTTTTTCTTAGCTCCTAAAAAATGCAGTCCTTTGCATGGCACTGTAAGAGTGAATGGGAGTCACTCAAACTTTCCAAAGGAAAAGTCTCTGAAGCAAAAAGTCACCCACCCAGACCTGGATACTGGCATGCCCCTTAACAGTTTGTGTCCAAACCTAGGACTGGGACACTGCTGCTCAGTCAGGGAACTGCTCAGTGCCCAGTGCTGTCATAGGCAGCCCTAGCAATGCAGTGCAAACTCTGCTCCTGAAGCCTGCATTAGAAAAGGTCCCCAAACCACCTTCCTGCAGAAGAAATAGGATACATTTCTCCCAGCATTGCTTCCAGAAACATTAACTGCCTCCTAGTGCAAGCTAGGAAGTACTAAACCAGATGTGCATCAAGGAGAAAAGATGGATCCTTTGGGGAACAAGGTGAAGGATGTAGAATTGACAGATTTCTTTTCCTCCCTCTCCTCTGAGGAGAGCATGAAATTGATGGATGATTTTTTTAAGAAACATATTCTTAAAAATGTTGACAACACATCATTAACCTTTGGGGTCTACTTAAGAAATTAAAATGTCTGTCTCTGAAAGAATCAAATTAATATTAGACATGAAAGATGAAGAAAAAGAAAGAAGTTGGAGAAAGGAACAGATTTAGCTGACTCATCCCTCTGAGACTCTTGTTTAATGACACTTTGCACACAACAGAGAGAGGATTATTTCTCAAGTAAAAAGTTCACGGAAGGTAAATCCATCCACCCAAGCCATCCATCACCACTGAAGCAAAGTATTGATGCTAGGATGCTAATTGCCACCTAAGCTCCGACAATATTTAATTGAACTGATAAGTGATGTCACTGGCTTCTCCATCTGAAAGGGCTTGTGTGTGTCTCCACACCAAACCAGTTGATGGTAATCTCAGCTGGTGTGTAATCACCTATCCACACCAAGGGCATTGCAGTTATGCTGGTTGTCTGACAAAATACTTCAGTGGTGTCCCTGCTTTGGCCAGCTTTGATTCTTCATCATCCTCTGCTCCTTCCCAAAGCATTAAAGCACCATGTGCTACTGTCCAAGGGCTTTTTTGGTGTGATTGCATTTGGTGTCTTGCCCTCTACTGCAGTGGTGTGAGGTCAACTGCCCAGACTTCCTGAACGCACTAGTAACAGCACACGAACCACACTCAACACATGCTTCTACTGTGGAGCAAAAAATACTAAGAAAAAAATAAATTGCTGTTTGCTAGCAGTTCAGCTACAGTTGTGGTTACTCGATTGGATGTCAGGGTCAAAAACTATATGTGAAAAACACAGATCTCATGCTCTCTGTAGGGAGCCAGATTCTCATCTGTCCCAAGCTGGCAGGGCTCCACATTGACAATCTGACTCCCAGCAAAAATGGTCTTTGTAAACACAGTCTTTGCTTCATTTGCAAGGCTTGGGGCATCTTAAATTTGACAGCCAATGAATGAAACTTTACTCTGGAATTTAGAGGCAACTTGTTAAATTACATTTCATTAGCTGCAGGAACATTACAATTGCACTCTTTGTTATTTGAGCCTTCAATCTGATTTTGACAAGACTGCTTTAACGTACAATTTTCTAAAGCAAATTATTCTGAAAGGTTGTGCAAATGGCAAAAAAAAATTAGCAATAAAGTAATGACTTTCTAAGCAATAGTTGGGGTGCTGGGAATTCATTTTTTAAAAAGAACAAAATCCAAGTTTTCTAAGACTTCGCAAATCAAAAGTCCTCAATGGCTTAATATTCAACCAGCATATTCTCAATCCAAAGATGTAACCCTGAAGAACATCACTACATGAGAGCTTTGCATGTCTGTTTTTGAAAAGCCTCAGTAAGCTGTGATTTGATATGTATCACAGCAAAAAAAAATAGCATCTGACAGCAGAAAAGGACAAGATCTGAAAAACAAAGTTTGAATTACTTTTGTAATTCATTGTCTAGGTATTAAGGAAAAGAAAAGAAGAATGGCTGATTCAAAGCCTGTAAGGAATCACTGGGTTTAAATTTACCTCTGCAGAGAATGAAATTACATCTGGAGCTTATATTAACTTTTTCCACACAAGCAGAGCATATTCACTTGTGAAACCTTAAACAGCATGAAATGAAAGACATGTAAAATAAAATTGAAAAAACCCAGATTCTCATAAAAATTTTGTAAATAACATCTTTAGGCATCATAAAGAGCACAGACCTACAAAACTTATTAAAAAATTTCAACACTCTGCTTAGCCACTTCTCAAAATTATTCTGCACACTCTCATATACGATTATTTTATGTTTTCAGCTGTACTTGAGAAGAGCAGCCTCGTGACAGTTTTAAGCTGTAAGTACCAAGACTGGCTGATGAACTTCAAAACCGTGCTCTAAGCACAGCCTTAGCTTGGGAAGTTTTCAGGAATGAGAAGAAATGCAGCCACCAAATTACCATGTGAAATTTAAGATCACATCATTTATCTCACCAGAGACTAAACAGATTTTCATTAGCTTTTGGGTAGCTTCAGATAATAATTCAAAGTAATAGGCTTAACCTTCAAAAGCACGATGCTTAGGGAGCACCTTACCCAAGAGCTCTTTTCTGCCACAGTCATATGTGACATGAGAGCAGGTACTGAAGTTCCAGCCCTGTGAACACCACACAGAGAACATGCCACACAAAATCCCTTCAGCGTCCCAAATCCTGCCTGCTTCAGACTGCTATCATTGCCATGCTTGAGCTCTTGTTCAGCATGCTGTTGAGGACACGAGGGCTGCAGATTCACACTAGTTACAAATCTCCTACAGAACCTGAGACAAGTTTTTCTGTGCCTGTGCTTGCAATGCAAGCGAATGAGATTTTTGTTGAAGTATACGCTCAAAAAACCCCCAATAAAAAACAAAAAAAAACCCTCTCTCAAAACCCATCAAGGGCTTATTTGTCCTGGCTGATCTGCACTTACTCTTCCCATGACTATCAGCAATAGTACAAGGCATTAAAGTAGAAGAATAATAATAACACTAAAAGAAAAAAGATTGTGCATTGTAATCCAGTTGCAAATAAGAACCAGGCCTGAAATCCTTTGCTGCCACTTCTCAGTGGAATACAGCCTCTTCCTTGTCAGGCTGGAAGGGTAGAGGGGGAGACCCTAACCCTTAACTTCTTACTCTAGTTTGAAATTGGTACAATGCACAGCAAAATAAAGCCTTGTCCAATGACAGAAATTTACAGTGTAAATGAAAAAACCTCTGCAAGCATCAGACAGCCCACAAGGCTCCCACCTACTTCAGGACACCTCAGGGCAACCCATGGCTGGAGTTGATGCCACACTGGTCATCACACAGCAAGGACTTCTGCCATTTTTGCAAATGTGTGTTTCTCACAAGCAGCATGGCCACACACTAGAGGAAGGTTTTGGTGACAGCAGACAAGAGGCATCTTCTGCATCTCACATCAGATGAAGCCATGGGATCATGCAAAATACAGTACATTTTAAGGAAGTCAATGTTTCCAGTCTACGGAGACATCACTGTTGGATTTGGAGCACAGGAGGTTCATATAGTATCCCTTCCACAGCCTGAGCACCTGTTGTGTGCACAGGGCTCAGTGCTGTTACAGTCCATTTCAAAGCAGCTGGTGGATAAGCAAAATGAAGCACTCACAGCATGCAGCCCCAGATGCCAAAGGGCTGCCATGCCTTTGCAGATATTTCATCCGCGGATCCTGCCACCAGAGAACAGATCTCTGATTCGTGGCAGAGAGGCCTCACTGAGCAGCCAAAACCCTCCTATCTGGTCATCAGCACTAACTGAGGGGAGGAACACAGTTATTTTGAAGCAGCATAGCCTAGAAATTAAACCCAAACATGCCAAGGAGGAGGCTGAAGGATTATTCCACCTCACCAAAGCCATCTTTGTTTTCCTGAGTGCTTCCTAGTCCACAGAGTGTATAAAATACTTTGCCTTCTAGTATTAAAAGCATGATTTAGTTCCTTTCTATTAAAACCAAAAAAACATGTCCCACCGTCACTGCCAAAAAGAACTCCCAAAAACCCAAACAAAAACCCCAGCAAAAAAGAACAACCAAGTAAAGAGCTCTGCCATTACTAAGAACAGAGATAGCCCAACCCTAGTCACCAGTGGCATGTACTGAGTGAAAAACTCAAAGCACTCCACTCCACGTGTTTAGACTACAAGGATGAAATTTATAAGCTCAAGGTGGATCCCTTTAGACATTTTATGACCATTCCTCTTAGTGTGTTTGGTAAAAATACCATGTGTATTGTACAGGGCAAGAAGTCAGTCTAGAAAAGCCTACATGGGAGATGTGAATAAACCACATCATCATCTAAGTCATTATAGTATTATGTAAAGGAAGAAATATACAAAGTATTTTTACAAAGTACTTGGAAAAGAACATGCAGTAACCTGCTGGCTAGCAGCAGAGCTCTTTTCAAATTTAGTTTTCAATAGAAGGCTTAGTAGTAGCTTTACAGAAAAATTCACTTTCCTGTATTAATTCATTGCGAATCTGAGACATGTATAAACTTGAGAAACAAAAATAATTTAACTCTTAAAACAAACTGAAGAAAAAACTGCATATAATTTAGGTTATTACTTTTAAATTATACTCCTCGCATCTCACAATCAATTTTGTGTTATACTCTCACTTCCCTTCCCAAAATTCCCATCACCAGGGATGGAACACATATCAATATCTCAGAAAATACCATTGCAACATACTTTCTTTTGAAAAAAAATAATTAAGAAAGCGCGTGTAACTTTTTCCCAAAAAATCAGCAGTGCCAGGCAGTACAAACCAGTTGCCAGTGCTGTCACAGGGGTAGAGGTTTCAAGGATCTGCACTAAACCTGCAGGAATGTGAGAGCCTTGCCTATAGCCAGCTGGCTGTCAAAGTGTGATGGATCACTTACTCAACAAAATTACAGGATCAACCGATTTTGAGGTGATTCGGTTGATTTTAAATTCTGATTATGGCTCAAAACAACTACCCCAACATCAGCCTGGTACCACTGTGAGAGACTTCATTAGGATTTGTGCTTCCATTAGACAAAAAAACCCTCCAGTTATGCTTGTGCAAAGAGCATCTGCACTTTGTCAGGACATCTGCT
>NW_008659417.1:21680-38767 GCF_000695815.1 Acanthisitta chloris
CATCCTGACTGACCAAAGAGGGTTTCGCACAACAGAAGTAGGAAGCAGAGAATAACCTTCATCTGGGCGACACGTGGAGCTTACCCATGGATACTTTTCTCCCATTCATATGTAATAACATACCCCTATATACACAGCCAGAGCACAGTGTTGGAGAATATGACATTTTTTATTAGTTTTTAATGTTTATTTTACTATCTGTGCATGACAAGATAGCCTCACAGATCGTACCTCATCAAATGCGTAATGAACCAAATTATTCTCTACTACTGTAAATCGGTGAAGGTCCATTGATCTCATTACAGAAGAGCAATTTACACTTGAAAGAGGGTGGGGGACTACTTCTACATGAGGAAAGAGAACAAAAACTCTTATCCTGGAGAGCCTAATTCGGGAACAAAATGCATACAGATCACTGCTTTTATTTTTTATCATCTGAATAGCTATACTTATACCAAATATTCACAGAAAAGAGTTAAATAGTTTTTAGAACAACTTACTGAGCTTCGGAGACTTTGACGACTCTGCGTAGCATTTGCAGAGTTGAATAAAGGCATTTTCCTTCCCCTGCAAAGCCACCAATGCCTGGGACTCACTTGGCATTCCTAAAGCATTCCTCCCTCCAGCCCTTAGTGATGATATAACCAGGGCCACTGACCACCAACCACCCTATTCACCTCTCCTGTGCAGCCATCAAGGGTGACATCTGCCAAATGCAATGCAGAAACCTGAGCAACCTCTGCTAATGTAATTGCCAAAGCATCTGGTGGATTCTGTGTGTGTGTTTTATAAATTTGGGGCAGGGAGAAGAATTCAGGAGGGAATAAGAGACTCTAATTTCTCTGCTATGCATTGCCTTATATTAACTTATTTTTTAAAAAAGAAATGAATAATTTAAAAATCAAATATCAGTAGACTTTATGAACCAATTATTTGTTTACATTTCCTCTTGGTATATTATAACATACATCTTGCTATGATATATGCTAGGTAGGAAAACACATTTCAACACTGAATTATAGAATCTGCTTGTAAGTTAAAAAGTAAATGCATCAGAAAATGACTTATTTTTGAATTGTGTATTAATAATTTTTAAGCATATGAATCTAAAGACATTGTTTATTAATTAATATAATGAAGACCTATTCCTATTGAACCTGATTTATTATTTAGTATACACAGACATAGTCTTACTCAGAAACTTCCAAACCAGTTCAGTAGGAGTTACTTAATTCTAGTATGCAGCATGAAGTTAAAAAAAAGTACACAAAATGACTTCAACAGGCATAATGCAGTTTATGTGGCAGAAGTAATGTCTCACATAAAATAGTTTTTAAAACAGGCTTGTACAGCTGCTTTTGACTTCCACATTCAGCTCAGAAATGTCTGAGAAGATGCTGAAAGAAGATAATTAACTGGCAGGAATCCCTCCCAATGATCATCCCAGATGGCTGTCATTAAGAGAGACAAGCTTGCTCTGCTGGGCAAGAGGCCACAGACATCACCCAGGATCCTATGGATCTCAGGGGATGGGATCCTGAGAAAATCAACAGCAAATTTGGGGTTTATGTTTGTTTATTTGTTTTAATGACTTGTGCAGCTATAGTGTTCTCCCATCAACTGCTGCTGCTCTGACCATCAGGCTGTATTGAACTGTTCCCTTCTAGGAGAACCACAAAAGCAGAGAGGATTGTCCCTCAACTCTATACCCCAAAGGGAGAGAAATGTCCTTCTCACAAATCTCTAGCTAATAATAAATAATAATAGTAATAATAATGACAAAATATTAATAATCATCATCACTGGGCTCAAAGCGCACCAACCCAGATGGGGAAAGCATATGGAAGAAGCTGCAAAGACTGTGCAGAAAAGCTGTGCAGAAAAGATCTCCCTCTGCCCTATAAAAGAAAGGATGAAAGATGTCTCTCTGGGTATAAAAGCCCAGCCTCCTGCTGTTGGAAGTAAGGATGTTTGTATTTGATTAATAACTGCAAAATGCTTTTCTCTCCTACACAAGAGTCTGTTGATGTTTTATTGCTTTCATTATCAGGAGGAGGTATGTCACTGCCTGATGGAGCAGCAGCTACATACCTCCCCCAAACACTGCTTCAAGACAGAGCTCACAATGGAGGCACAGGACCGGAGACAGAGCTGGTTCCTAGGACACAGCAGCGAAGTCAAGAGATGCCCACAGGTGCCCAGCAGGCCCATAATCAGCATCCACTGCTTTTTGCTTAGTGTCACCACAAAATAGAGCTTTAAGGAAAATAAAAAGCTCACAAGAGCCATTCATGAATTTAAGGTACTGGACTGAAAACCTGACAGCTATTAAAAGTCCTTTTCTAGCTATATTTTGTACAGGAACCAGAGGAAAGGAGAACTCAGAGAAAGACAGCAGGCAAGAGAAATTGTTTAATAGAGAAAGAAGAACAAAACACAGAAGAGAAGAGGGCTACCCAGTATTTTATCAGCTGTCATTCTGGAAGAAATGTCCAAGTGAAAGCTGAGGGAGACCACAGAGGGGGAGGGAAGGAGCTGGACCATGAACATGAGACAGCGACAGCAGGAAAAAAGAGTCAAAGGAAGGATGTGCTCCTGCTGGACTGGCAGAGCTCCAAGCTAAAACCATGATACAGAGGAGGAGAGAATTAATTTATCCTGAAGAGTCAAAATGGTTGTGCAGTATCTGCCAGACACATTCTACAGCACGTTAGTGTCACTCCACTCAGAGATGACAATCAAACCTGAGCTGTCTCTGGGCTGCCATTTAACCATGCTTAGAAAGAGCACTTCCAGAACCTAACTGGTGTTGGAGCAAGCATCAGCACGTCATGGGGAGGTGGAAGAGGTTTTCATCAGCAGTTGTGATCTATTTATTCAATACACAAGTACATCTTTATGTTACTGGCCAAAGTACAATTCTTACTGCAAAACATAATACCCCCATCATTGATGAAATGCATTTATATAACATGTTGCTTGTGCAAAGTGAATATAAAAACAGTTAAGCTGCTGTACTTCAGTGTATTCATATTCAAAAGTTCAGAGAACACAATATAATGAAAAAAAACTAAATTACAGAACAAATGTGATGAGCCAGAAACCTAATGATTCTTTTGAGCCTGGACAGAGGAACAAATCTAACTGCATTAAAATGAAATAATTAAAATTTCTTCCAGTAAATTTTGGAAAGTACACATCAGTAGCTAAGATCTTAACCTTACTGCAATGATTTCTTTCTCCCCATGAGACATTGTGTACATATCTAAGGTTGGCATCAGACATTAATTACAGGCAGAGAACATTTTGTAGAGGTTAAAAAGCAAAAGCTCTCTTTGGTGGCCGCTCTATGTAGCAACAGCAAGCCAAATGGCTCCACTTCTGGGATGCTTCCAAGTCAGTTCTCAGCCCACAACCATAAGAAACTGCAAAGCTTTTAAAGGAAAGTTTTAAAAAAATATCTGAGAACTTCAAGTCAGTTCAAACGAGCTGTCCTGGTAAGGTATCCAAACAGTAACAAGCTTTTCAGTGCTGCTCCTGGGGTACTGGGCCTTGTGTTTCCATTCTGATATCAATCAGAAAGTTTCAGGAGGTCTGCTTCAGCTTCAGGAAAGTCACAAAAACCAGAGCACAGGGAAAATGAATAGAGCTGGTAAATGCGACCATAGCATTTAAATTAGAAAAAGTGAGATTCAAGAGAAGAATGGGAAACCATCCAGCCACTTGCAAGTCTGTGCAAAGTGAGCCACCAGCCTCAGCAGCCTCAGCAGCCCAGGGCCAGCAAAGGGGTGGCACAAAGGGGTGAAGCTAGCAGCAAGGTGGGATTGAAGTGGCACAGGGCTGAGGTGACAGGCAGAGCCCTGCTGGAGCCAGGAGAGTGCGGTGAGGGACACACAGGCTCCCAGCAGCATGACATGAGGGCATGGAAGGACAGCGTGAGCTGGATTCAGTAGGAAGGCACCGAGCACAACGGGAAGTGGAGGTCAGGAGCAGTTAATCATGAAGCAGTGGAAGATCCAAAGGATTATTCCATACATAGTGGGGTGGGAAAAGGGCATCTGAGTGTTGTAACAAGCAACAGGTGAGGCAAAACCACAGCAAGACTTCAAGGGGAGATAACCCTTCAAAGAGTAACAGGTCACTGTGAGGGAGAGACTTTGAGGGAGAGACTGCATTTGTCAATAAGAGGGTTCCCAATTTCTGTCTCATTATTTCCTTTTTCTAGTGGTACAACAGATGGTTTAAAGATTTTCTTTCCTCTTTCATTGTATCAACCAGTAGGAATTTGTTACAAGCAATATTTTTGTAAGACTGCTTGGACATAATCATAGAATCAGAGTGGCGTGGGTTGGAAGGGACCTTAAATATCATCTAGTTTCAACCCTCCTGCCATGGGCAGGGACATCTTTCACTAGGCCAAGTTGGTCAAAGCCCCATCCAACCTGGCCTTGAACACTTCCAGGGATGGGGCATCCACAGCTTCTCCAGGCAACCTGTTCCAGTGCCTCATCACTTTCACAATAAAGAATTTCTTCCTAATAATCCAACAAACAATTACAAATTTGCTTAACTTCAAGCACATAAGAGGGCCTTTTGACATTGAGACCACTCACATACCCTGTTTTTTAAGCAAATGTGGAGTACGTGCATAAATGTTGCCTAATTTAACTTGTAATTGCATGATGGCCTCTGCATCTTCTGCTATACCTCTAGACTGTGACCCCTCTTTATCCACATGCCCTTCTCTCACCTATGTTCTTTCCAGCAGGCTTCAAGCAAGAGAGATTTTTTCCCTTTTTCTTTTTTTTTAAGCTGGAAATGTTGTAGCAAGCCATTTTAATAATATACAGAGTAGTAACTCTATAACATCAGTAACACTAAATTTTATATGTGAAACCATCAAAATCCTACTACAATGTATGTATAAAGTTATCGATCATGCTGATCTGAGATGTAGTGCAGTTAGATTTTCCAAGGAACATTTCCTTTGTATAATAGTAAAGAGATTATTTTCTCTCAACAATAAAATGACAGATATTAGGACTCAATACAGGTCAGGAAGAAATGAAGTGATTCCCGCCCCTGCTGCCACCCCAAGAAGTCTCTTTTTAGATCATCATCAGATATTTCAGTTTCCCTATGCTTTTTTCCCCATCTTCTTTCAGGAAAAGAAGTAGCAGGTTATTTCAGAATGGATGTCAATTTCTCTTTTCCAAAAAATTCAGAAGTGATAATTTATTTCCTATTCAAAAATAAACAACACATTGAAATATGACAGGTAAAATAAGGCCAACGAGGAGGCAAAAAGATACTACACCTGCACAGTGCTAGTATTGAACAGCTCCTGGGAGCTCTATAAATACACTTTGGTGACAATACCACCTGAAATATCTCACTTGGAGGCATCATCATTTATCAATACTGCATTTTTTCTGCTCTGATTGAGCTATTTTGATGTAATGACAAAATTGTTCTTTAAATATTCAAAACTCTGATTATTGCACTTTTCTGAGAAGCATGCTACTTTTTTTTTCCATTTCTCCTAGTACTGATAACATTTACATATTCCTTTGGAAGAAAAAGATTTGTCTTCATCACTTCTTTTTGTATTTTGCTTTACTTTATCTCTTCTAACACTGAGCACAGCAAGGAAGAAATATTTGCATGCTAATGCAAATCAAAGTATGAAAGCAATCAAATCAAACAAAAAGTGAAATCATCTCTGAAATTAATGAAACTCTTCTCCTCTTACAACATTAATTCAACATCTTTTCCACACCACTGACTAGTTGTCAACTCTTCCCGTAACCAGAATTATGAGAAACAGACCTTCAGGAATTCGACTTTTCTTTCCTTTTTTTTTTTTTTTTTTTTTTCTTTTAGAATGCACAATACAGTTATAAAACTTTTTTTGGTATGTGAGAACATGCATGTTTTTATTGACAAATTAAGACCACATCCCAGTTTTTCTAGAATCAAAAGCCTTTAGGTATATGTTGCCTCTTTATAACATCAGACAAAAGCAGAAATTTGAGAGAAAGGAAAAAACCACTACAAATGCTATTGCCCATTCCAGTTCAACCTAGTTTTATATTGCTATTTACACAGCAATCAGATCCCACATAACTCTGACTAACCTCATGCCTACTTTTGTCAGGAGAATAGCTGAAGACATGCTCAGGCTTCAAGCACAAGGGACACTTACTGCAAGGACAGGCAGTCTAGCATAGCAAGCTAATAAAACCTGGATTACATGTAACCTGCAAACTGCACCACAGACAGAGCAGTAACTTTGGGCCATTGCATTACGAGGTATTATGTCAGAAGGCATTCTGCTTGGATTTTGCAGCAAAATAAACCTCAAATTATATTAATGTTGGGTACTTGGCTTTAATAATGCCATTTAAAATTGGATATGAAGTTGTATAACTTTGATCTTGAGACTGGGCAAATTCATTACTTTCACCTGTAAAAAGTGATTTAATAACTAAGCTTTTAAATTGTTTTCCCCATAATAAATAAATGAAGTTAAAAGGCACTCGTCAGCACTGAATAGATGGATCCAGTGCCGCAGTGGACATTAAGGACACAGATTAGATCTAGCCAACAAAACACTTAAAGCAAAGGTTTTCCCTATTAGCTGTAGCAATTTTTAAGCTGAGATTCAGTAATATGATTTTAATGCCAGGTGAATGAGGTCAGACATAGAAGAAATTACATCAGTGACAACAGGCAAATTCTTACCAATTTCATGTCTACAAATTAGAGCAAGCTTTCTTTCAGAAACTATTAGTGTCTCTATAAGCATAGAAGAAACCAAAAGCAAATCACTTCATAATATCCAACTCACAAGCACAGAGCTACAATACAGTGAAGTTTGCCATTATTTCTTATGGGCACATTAAGAAGGAAGGATGATAGCACCTCATCCCCAACTAAAAAGAAAATTTGGTGATAAAAGCAAAAGTTTAGTCCATGAAACCAGTCTTCCCAATCTCAGGACAGTAAAGTTGCCTTCCCAATTCCTCTTCCTCTAGTTTAAATGGATGCCCTTTTAGCAGCACATTTCTGGCTCACAAATTTCCAATGTCACATGCTACCAGGGCACAGAGCCAACAGCCTGTTCAGCTACTACAGACATCTCCAGCAGAGCAAAAAAAGGAGTTCAAGTCAGGTAACCAAAACCAATACAAAACTGTAGGTGCCAGTTAGGTCCAGCTCCCAGATCAGCACGCTCAAGTTTGTGTGGGGAAAAGGGATGAAAGTGCGAGAGAGGTGAACACACATCTACTGTGACACAGTTGCTGTGCCCAGCACTCTGAGAAACATTAACTGCCAGAAGCAGACCATACCATGGTCTGAAATACTGATTATAGAATGGTTTACATTGGAATATATCTCCAAGATCATTGAGTCCAACTGTTAACACAGCACTCCCAAGTCCATCACTAACTCATGCCTCTAAGTGCCACATCTGCACACCTTAAAAATAACTGTGATCTAAATTAAGGATCTTGTCATCCTAGCACCCTTAATCTAGTTAGTTGATGTATTAGTGTATTCTCTTTCTCTCAAAATACACTGCCCAGCCATCAATTAGCGGATGCCAACTGCTTGTCCTTACCATTTACTTCCACACTACTCTGTGTATTTGCTACCTCTATCATATAAGAGAACAGGTAGGTGATAAAGTATTTTATACCTTGATTGTACTTGGAGATAACAAGTCCAAAACAGTTTTCTTAATACTTGACCTCTTCTCCCACTCTCCCTATTTCCCTTAATTTATAGCTTTTTGTTTCAGGTTAAATAGGTTAGGAATAATTACATCTTTTCCATGGCCTGCACTACTTGAAACCATGAATTATTTCTGCTCTTTTCTACTTCCTGGCTCTATTTTAGCACTTTCCTCCTTTACCAGGCAACAAGAATGATCAGAAAGCTCCAAACCAAATTTTCACGTACCATAACCACCTTTCCAACCTCGTGTTCTCAAGACTTTGCTTTCCTTATCAATTGCTGCCATAAACTCTGCAACAGCCCTCCCAAGTACAGCAAAGTATCTCTCTTCTAGATTATCTTCAATTTTGCCATTTTACAGTGCAGAGGGACTCAACATTTTCTTCATCCCTTTAGACTCTTCTATGCTGAGCAGAGGGACCTGGTGGACGAAGCAGCACACAGTATTTACAAGCTGTCCCTAGTGCCATCACCCCTTTGCCTGCAGTTCAGCATCACAACCAAATCCAGCCTGAGTGTTTTCCCTCCTCCACTGAGCTTTACCATATGCTATCTTGGGCCCAGCCAGGAAGCCCTGATGCAGTTGTGCCATGAGGCCACACTGAAGGACAGGGAGAACTATTTTGGGACCCTCCTTGCCCTGCCAGCACCAAACCATCTCCCTTGGCCAAATGACACCACCACCACAATCATCAGCAGTGTTGGACACAGCACACATAGGGAAGCTCACCTGTCACAGACTCAAAGCAACAATGTGAGTGAGGTGTTCCATCCTGTTACCTGGTGGGTGACAAGAAAAGCCATCTCTAAGACCTCTGTGGCCTCTGTTAGAAGTGCGGTGTTGGTTACTATGTATAGGGGGTTTGTGTGTGGTGCAGTGTTTGAGTTGATGACACTGTATAATGAGGCATGCAAAAAAAAATAAAAATACTGCCTTGCCTTTTTGATCTGCAATTTTTCAAATATATTTTAAAGGTACAGAAGCAGTTTCGATTTTGACCAAATTTAATTTCATTGAAAGTGACAAAAGAGTTTTCACGGGATTTAAGGGAAACAGATATTTACAAGCTTTGTTTAGAAATTGAAGTGCAATCACTCCTTCTGAATAGGTAACTAATAAAAAACAAAGAACACAAAATATTTAGTGATCTACTGAATAACCGTAAGACCCAGAAGCCTCAAGTGACACAAACATGTTTGCTTTCATTGTCCACTCTAGGAGAAATGTGAAATTATGGAAAAGTACAGTGGATTTAACAATGTGTTATTTTAAGGTTTTTTAAAATTCAATAGATAAATAAATATTGGGGATTTTTTCCTACAGAAGTATTTAATATTAAAAGAAGTCCAGGTGTACACCCCATTGCTATCATCTTTGTGGGGTTGAGCGACCAAGTTTACACCTATATGAGACAGGAAGATTAGAGGTCGTCAATTACACCGGTGTCTCAAAAGCAACCAAAAAAAAAAAAATCATTTAAGAGCTGTCACGAAAGTGTACGTACATATACATACTTAAGCACCCCCACACAACTGCTGGCTGCCTTCCTTAGCCAAGTGGAACAAGCACAGCCCAATGCTGTGGAGGCTCTAGAGGGGCTTGGCAGCAGTGCCCTGTGCCCGGGGGGGTTTCACTACCCACATCCCACTTCCACAGCTGGTCTCTTCAGCCATCACTCCTGACCCTTTCCCCCGACACTGCAGACACATGGGCACCCTGTCACCCCACCACAACAGCTCCCCATTTTCACATGGCCAAGGTAGTCATCTCACTGCTCCCTCCTGGAACCATACGTTTCCCATTAACTTTGTCTGCACTCAGCTTGAAAGTGTCAACTGGAAAGCCCAGACCCCAAATATTTTACAGATGAAACAACAACAGGCTCTTTGCCAACCACTTGGGCCTGGATCCCAGCCCCTGCTCCACACTGCTCAGGCAATTGGCAGAAAATAAGCCAAGCGCTGTCTTGGGATTTGGGTGGGGGATCTTCCTCACCTCACAAGGGCAGGCAGCTCTGCAGCTCTCCGACTCCCAGCACTCAATATAAGTGACCATAGGGGCAAGTCACACAACCCCACTGTGCCTTTGAGCTGCAGCAAAGGTCTGCAACATCCTTGTGCAGGCAGGGAGGGGCTGGTGGCTCAGGCATGCAGTCACACTCAGCCCAGGCACAGTGCCCACCTGCCTCTTTCCCCATCGGTCTCAAAGTGCTGCAAGGTGCCAGATTGCTCAGGCTAAAAGCTTGTTTAAATGGCCTCAAATCTCCCTTTAACCAGAGGAAAAAAACACAACCGGACAAACCCCCACTGTACTAATAATTAAACAGCCCTCAGTCAGACCAGGTTCCCCTCACTTCAGGTTTGCTGTCATGCCCTCCTGACTAAACAATTTGAGTCCCTTTTTCTTCAGTTTAGAGTGTAGAAGATAAATCTGTGTTTAGTCTTTTATATTTGAACTTCCTCAGTCTCTCGTAGTTTCAACAAAAAGTAACCCCAAAACTAAAGGTTACTTGGATGAATTTACACCACCCTGAACACATGAAAAAAAGATTTTTCTTCTTGTCCCTGTCTCACAGCATTATTTTCATCAGGGCATTGGAGACATGAGATACTAACTATCAAATACTCTTCTATTTTAGTTTAAAATAGTTCAAAATGTGATATTCCATTTAATAAAATATAATTAAGTAACCTTTGCCAGAGGGTTAAATATTACAAAAACTGAAATATTAAGAAAAGAGTAAAATAAAGGACAAACCCCACATGCTTCTTTAGAGAAGCATTACATGTTGGCAAACTACTCTGTTGACTGGATATTAATACCCAACATACATATTAAAACTCGCAACTTCTTAAAAGAACTCCAGAATTAGTTCTCTAATTCTGCTTTTGTAGATGAGCAGGCTGGTTGCCAACATGCCACATCAAATACTGTGAAAGTATATATAGGAACTAACCACAAAATATTCCAGGATCACATAATTGCCATGCTGGTTTAATCTCTTTTTATCTGCATGCTATTTCATAAAAGAACTATTTTAGCTTCAAGTGCATGTGTAAGACAGACACAGTATTTCAGGTTGCCATTCCCATGCTGACTGTATCGAGAGACGTCTCTTTCTAGATAATCATCAGAGAAAGCGTTGGCTATCGCAATTCCTCCTCTATGTCCTTTATCCGTGCTGCAAGGACATTCAAGAAAAGGAAGTAGAGTCTAATCTTTAATTTAAACACTAGATGGAGCCCACTTCCCAAGACTGAAAAACGAAAGCTCTCCTTGCAGCAAACTCTTACAGCCTATTGCAATATCTGGTCATGCATAAACATGACAGGACTCAAACAGCTGCGGTGGCTGTCCTTACTGCAAAAACATATACTGGCCAGCAATTATATATCTTTGTAAAGGAACAGACTCTAATACCAGACAACTGCAAAAGAATTTATATTCCTCTATAGATATATTAGTTTGGTGTAAAAAACTCAGAATACTTGGCTAAACTAGGCACATATGGATTTTTGTAACATCATATGACAAACATAATCCTGTATTGAGAGAACTATGACCAAGTCTGACATGTCTTTATTTTGACAATAAATTCTACTGATTCCAACTATGAGAATTTTGCAGTTATAAATTTTTATTAAACAGGAAGACTACTTTTTCAGTTGGTTTGAATTAGCAAGAAAGCTCATTTGTGACATTTGATAAAATGCCACCTCTCTGAAATGAAACATACCACACATTCAACTAGAGATAAGTGAGCTCTTGTGTTAAAAATAGGATGCAACAACACCAAACCTCAGTACAACTTTTCTGGTGAGAAAGAAAAAGGAAGAAAAAACCTGCCAAGTTGCCAAGATCCAATTTGAGCAGCCTCACTGTTACTGGATAAATCCATTTATTTCAGGCTCCACCACAAACAACTGCCACTTCTACAGTATTCTGGCCATACTCTGGACTGGCCTTACAATGCAAAGGGCAGGCAGAAATCACAAGCACACAACCCTTGGCCCTTCCTTAGCTTGTCGAAGGACATGTTCGCAGGAACAGCTAGAAGCCAAGCAGACAATAAAGTTGTGCAAAGCCTCAGACAGGATCACCAGCAATGCAATTCTGCTGACAGCTGAGCTACTGCTGATTGCTTTAACCTTTGCTCAGTCCGGGCCACTGCCTTCACCTCACTCTTGTCCTAACAAACCTATGGTAATAGCTTCATCAAGGTTAAGATAAGCACAAAGGCGGTTAGCTTTGCCACAGAAAACTACCTTTTGCTCACAAAGAGTGATCCATCCTGCTCAAACAAAATTAACCACAGTAACCCAGATTGCCTTAGGGAATTTTCTGAATGGGCTGGGAGGAGAGACAAAGGAAGTTATTACCTACCAATGTGAATCCTAAAGGTAATTCCCAGAAGGAAAAACATAGTGTCTATGATGATAGGTGCAAGTCTTTCCAAAAAAAAAACTATTCAGTATTTCTGTGAAAGACCTACACAGCGTATTTTCTTGGTGCCACATCCCTGTGAATGAAAGCAAGTCTTTGGGCTCTTGCAGGTTACTGCTGTGATGCTCTGAAACCAAGCAAAGCTCTTCATGAGAGCTCCTGCTAGGAGACTGTGGCTTGTATTCCCCATCACGCTGACAAGTGACTGCCCGACCCCTCTAAAGAGCACGCACAGGGTGATGATCATATCTGTTTGCCAGAGCTGGAGCTTGCGAGCAAACATACCACAACCATCAAAGCTTTCCAGCTGTACCAAGCACACAGGCAGCTGAAACGTTAATACTTCTGTCTGTGAATATCCTGGTTCAGCTCTATTACATTATGTTTACTTTCCAGTATGTCTGAACTTGTATCTGCTTCCAGATGGGAAGATTGATATCTGTCTTGGGTTTGTTTATTTATTTTTTTAACAGTGGGTATAACAAGCACCTAACATTTATTTTCAAAGCAAATCTGAAAACAATTGGCATTTGTTTGGTACTTGACTTAAAACCACGTGAGAGAACATACCCATGTACTTCCACAAGCTTTTGGTTCAATAAAACAGGAACTTTATTAGCAGGAAGAGTATCTTACCAAACACACAAATTAAGTGTCAGCAAAAGGAGGAGACAATTGAAGTACCAGCCACAGTTGCAGGTTTGACTAAATAGTAATGTTTAACTACTTCCTTATCACAATCTTCCTGTACAACTATAATTTAGGAACCTTTGCCACTGTAATTTTCTCTACTTCATTTTCTCTACAGCTATGCTTTTCTGTGTCAAACTAAATACTAGTTCATCAGCACTATTATCCATGCAACAGCTGAAAATAACCAGCTATCGGAAAAACACAGAAAAGAATAAATACAAAGGCTTTGCATATGTATAAAAGAAATTTAAAAATAAGGCAAATTACCCAGTGTAGTATCTGATGCTGGAGGAAAAGTGGACACAAAGTTGTAACAGTTACACCAAGTAACTCTGAAGTCAGTCACTGTGCAGGCACATGGTTACAGACAACAGTAAAGGCTAAAATCTAAGGCTCTCGGTTTCTCGCAGCAATAAACCTGAAGGCTTTCAGCCTCTGAATATGGAAGGGACAAGTGGCCTTGCTGGCAGTTTACCCACTGACCACAGGTCATCACAGCTGGGGCACAACCGGTGAGAATGACAGTTTGCTTTCTGTGTGAGTGGAAGCAGACAGAATAGTGGCAAAAAAGTGCAAAAATAAGCAAAAGACTTTTGAATCCCATTTGGAGTTACTAACTGTTGCCTTCCAAATTCACCTGCATTGCCTCCAAACACAAAGAAGCAAAGCCAATCTGTAAATTAAACTAATGCCCTTCCAGGAGGAACAAAATCAAGAACAAAATCAAAACCAGAAATACAACAGAAAAACTAAAGAATTAAATTCATTCACTTGCACATTTACAAGGCATGACTACTAATAGTGCATTTTGTATGTTTTTTATTTGTTTTCAAGTGTTTGCCAGACTAACTCCAATGTTGCAGCCCATCTTCCTGAAAAGACAAAGGAAAACACACTTGGAGGGTTGTTTAAACCATTAGCAGTTCTTTGGTCATCTTTGACCTGTTCACACCCCTCTTTACAGGCTCACCTACTTCATCCTGCAAGGTTCTCGGTACCTTTACCGCTCCTCTCCCCCTCTATAAAAGCTCTGGCTGCACATCATCACCTGTAAGCACCTACCTCATGTTGGGGAGCTGACTCACACTTAGTCCAATCAACCATAGCTTTTAATCTACCTCCTATTTGCACTCCCACACAATTTCTGAAGGACTGAAAATAGCTATAGACCAATATTTAAAAGAAAACCAAACAAAACCAAAAAGAGCCCCAAAAACTGGAAGCCTTCTGCATGAAAAATCTACTTCTCTTGAAGCCTGCTCCCACAAGGTAAGTGAGGTGTGTTGATCCATATAAACCAAAGTCAACTGATTATTTCCACAAGTTTGGAAATAGGTGATACAGCTACTGTTGGCATGAAACAAATAGCATATAGCTTCTTCAGAAGCAGCAGGTGGCAGGTTTTAATTGCTTAGCACAATTAAAAACCAAAAGGAACAAACATTCAGAGACAGCCCCAGAAAACACTCCAGAACGAGCCTGGCCAGATGCTGCATCCCTCCTCATCTTACAGCAGCCACCACCAGCCTTGCTGTTATCACAGTGCCTTCCATGATCCTGCCACTTTACTCTTCCTGCTTTACTCTTTTTCCCAGCATAAAGTTCCCTCTAAATTCAAGTGATTTTTAATGAATCACAAGATAATTCAGGCTAGGAGGGATCTCAAAAGGTCTCTTGTCTAGGCTTCTGCTCCAAGTAGGGCCAGCTGTGAGATTCAACTGGGTCACTCAGGGCTTTGTCCAGCTGGGTCCTGGAAACTCCCAAGGATAGAGACTGCATAGCTTCCCTGGGCAGCCTGTGCCTCTAGCTGGCTGGCTGTCCTCAGGGGGAAAATATTTATCCTTGTAACCAGCATGAACTTCTCTCATTTCAACTGGTGTCCACTGCTTCTTGGTTGTCCACTGCTGGGAAGAGCCTGGAATGATGTCACTCTTCTAGTGAAAAGAAAGGAAATATTTCCTTATACTTCTAGCTCTGCTGTTTATCTGTTTATGCAAAGTATGCTTTGCTCTTTGATTTAGATTGCCATTTCAGATTTTAACTTTGTTAACTGCATTTGCCAAAAATTCAAATATAAACAAATCAGAGTGAAAGTGAAAAACAAATCTAAGAATAAAACTTGGGTGGAAATGCATGTCCATGTGATCACATTGAACTTTTCCTGATGTGCCATGGTGATGGCAGCACTTCAGCACTCGTTACTGCATTTCCAGGTATCAGGAGCAGCATCTCTTTATATACGTGCAACACAAGAGCCAATTATTCGTGTAGACTACAAAACAGGCCAAAAAGCAATGTACATGAGGAATACACTCTTCTACTTTTCAGACTCAAAAAGCTTTGAGTAGTAGTCCATCAAGTAAATATGCATTACTTCCTGGGCCCAGAAGCTATTGCTCTCTCAGGCTGATCAAGGCTTCTTAGCACATCAAAGGACTGCAATCTGAAGCAGCAGTCCACTTACAGACCTTACTGCTACTCAGTTGCCAAATTACCACGTACCAGTCATGCAGAAGACTTCTTAACTGCACTCTTAAGCCATGCATCCGAGGAATAAAAGATACACAACCCGAACTAAGATAGGAGGTAAATGCAGCAGTGCAACAAATGTTCATCCTGCCTGAAAGGTCATATGAAATGTGATTATTGCCATTATCCTCCAGGACTCTGAATATTGCCCTGAGACAACAGCTTTCCAGCATAAGCTATGAATCAATAAAAACGATTAAGCAACAATACTTCAGAAATGCTCAAAAGTAAAATACTAGGTTTTATCTCAGATTTTCTCAAAATCTGTGCCTGAGAAGAAACTCTGGACTTTAAGATCCATCTTTTGGTCTTAGGCTGTTTGCATCAGTGCAAGAATGCAGGTGACACAGACTGTGCACACTGAAGCAACTGAAAAGGGAGGAGAGGGACAGAGGCCAATGCCCCCACGAATGGGTGTGCAGCTAAACCCAGCTGCAATCTGTCAGCAAATGGCCAGTGCCAGCCCCACACTCACTCTCATGCCTTACCCAGGATAGGGGCACCACCACACCAGGAACATTTGCATCTCCCTGGGACATGACAGGCAGCCAACCCTGTACCCTAATCATATTTGTGTTCTCCCTCAGAACTGTGCATAAGTGAGGTTGTCACCACTCAAGTGAGAAGTGAAGCAAGTTGTTTTCCTTAGTTGAGCCTATTAGTAGTAAGGAGTCACTCCTGCTAGGTCTAAATAGCTCAGAGATAAATCCCGAGGCTGCTAAGCTGCCAACCACCTCCCATCAGTGCTCAGAGGCAGCTTTACTCCTACAGACAATGCTGGGTAAGTAAATACTGCCACCTCCAACCATGCTTCTGGAGCAGATCTCCAGGCTAATATGTTCAAAGCATATGTTTTCCCTGCAGCTGTCCAGTCACCTTCATTGAGAGTCCAAAGGGCCAAAACCTCATCCTCAGGAAGCAAGAGCAGGTACCACCAGATGGCTATTCTGCAGGTCAGGCTTCACACATAAGGAATGAGTATGACCCTTACAGAGCTTTGTGCTTTTTTTTTAATTTTATTTTGAAAAAGAGATCTCATCAGAGACTACTTGGGATAGAAGACCTTTTCGTGGAAAATTCTGGTACAATATTTAATGCAAGCACACCATCAACACATCATCTCTTAAAGTTCACACCACAGGCAACACCAGTATTAGGAACAGTAAGGAGAACCACACAGTGCTTTTCTAAAAAGCCATCCAATGAATTAATCATTTTCTGTCTGAACTATTTGCAGAAACAACTGAATAAGCCAGAAAAGAAAAATTAAAATGTTCTAAGCCGTTGCTTCACAGTGTGTTTTACAGAAAAGTCATTTAAAAATTATTACAAAAGCAATAATACTCAATCTCATAAAATGACACTATTTCAAATTAATCCACTGCATGTTAATTCCTTCACCTTTGAAAATGATAAAACGGAAGAAAAAAAAGCACTCCATCAAAAAAAAGTTGAAATTCAATAAGCTCTGCTTGTTGCTTTGACAAAACCAACATTGCAAAAACAGTGTTAACTTTCATCAATCCCAACTTCCAATACATAATGCTCTTCCACTTTCTCCTAAGCAAGAAGAAGTAAGTGAAACTCATTTTGCAGACTCACCAAAATCATCCATATTCCAGGAGGCAGCCGTTCATCCCGTTTGTAAAGTCCATGTTCACAGCCCAGTCACAGCAATCAG
>NW_008659417.1:38805-44589 GCF_000695815.1 Acanthisitta chloris
ATCTCTTGAGATTCAATGAACAACACAATACCACTACTTACTGTAAAGTCCGTATTACGAAAGAGTTTCAGGTAACTCTTTAAATGGACTGAACATAAACCCACCCCCCCAACTTACTCTAAAAAGAAATAAAATAAACCCAATAGTAATGCCACATTGATAAAAGAATTATGATTACAGTCTAATAAAGATCTGTCAAGGCTGACCTTATAAGGAACATTTTGTGAGGGGGGGAAAATAGGTATTTTTTTAAAAAAATCAAGCCTTGTACTGTACATCCCACATCAGGCAGTAATAGTTGGGCAACATCACATAGGGAAAAGGTGTATTACGTTCTCATATTGCTGACATTTGTAAATCCTTGACAAGGAAATGTAACATTTGGCAAAGAAGTAAGGCAAAACCACCACAGGCCACAACAACTGCTCATTTCCAGAATCCTCAGTCAAGGATGGGGGATTGAGAATTTATTCTGTGCAATTAAGGGGGCCTGCAGCCTACCCCACAGCTGAGTATCTGTGCACTGTTACACATCTGCAAACTGTCAAGAACACCCAAGCTGAAGTCCATTTTTTTTCAGTTGGGACCTTAAACAGTGTCTCAGTGACCAAACCCAGGGTGGCACTTCTTTCCTACTAATAAAAACTCAAGGAAGACTTTTACAGCTTTCCCAGGCTCAGCATTGATTTCTTTTGGCAACTGCTCCAAAACACTCGACGAATTTAGCATTTAGTTTTTTTGCTTTTCTGTTTGCTTGGGTTTTTTCATTATTATTCCTTTGGAGAGGAAATGTTTCAAAGACATCAGTATGAAATGCCAACTGCTATGGGTTAACCTAAACAAACCACATGTGTGTATGTAAGGGCAGGGAAAGGCATGCTCTTCTTTTCACTAGAGAAACTAATTGCACATGCAAGTTCAGGAAGTGCACAAGGTCCCAAGCACAGACAAAGCAGGCAAGAGCCTGCAGTAGAAGGAAAGGAGGCAGTGAAGGAAGTGCTGGCATCTTCTCCCAGAGGCTCTATTACCACCAGATTGATCATCATGCCAAGGCTGACAAGATGCCAAGAAGCCAAAGGTCATTGCACAGTATCTTGAAACAGATTGGGATACCTTCTCAGTTCATGTGTTTCAACAATCCAAATCCTCCAAACCAACAGTTCTCAGGAACAAATATCCTCACAACTCAATGCTCTTCTGCTGGGTCCCAGTAAAGGGGCCTGAGGCCAGAGCAGCATTTTGGCCTCCAGAAATCTCAAGGCAGCTTAGGAGGGCAGTGAGCCACCAGCACAGCTCCTGATGTGGTCTCCACTTGATCTCTGCAGAAACCATGCCATATGAAGGCAAATTTATCTGGTGTCAAAAAAGAAAACAGATCCAGCACAAGCAACTAATTTGCAGTCCCCCAATGGATAACGGCTGATGAGTTACCTCCTCCTCTGCCTCCACGGCCCATTAATAAGACAGCACGAAAGACTGCAGAAGAAGGATGATGATTGCTCACGTATTTACCAGTTTGCTAGAAAACAACATTTTTTTGGTTGCTGTTTTTGTGGGAGTGCTTTTAAAGCAGGAGCCTTTCCAACGCCTTCATGTGAAGAACATTGGAGAGGAAAGGAAAAAGAGATTGCAAAGGATTTGCCTTCATTTCTGATTTCTCTTGTCAGTCTTGTGAGCCACAGACCTTCCCCAGAGCTGCAGCCCTGCACCCTTACTGTCAGTGTGACTATAGTTACAGATTGCCCTCAAGATATTACCTGTCTTTTACCTCTACAAGCAAAGCCAGGATTACTGGGAGGACATTTTTACTGGAGCAGACATGACTCCAAGATACTCCCAAGGACTGTAAAGGCCATTGAGTGACCTGACTAAACGCAGGACTTCACATTAAGGAAAGTGAGGTTTTGATGGTGGCATGGAGCAAGATTAACATTAATGAATTTATTAGGATATGAGAGGTCACAGGATAGCAGATGTTGAGTAGGTGGGAATGGCGGAAAATGTGGTGTGCAAAAAGATGAGGAAGGAACAGACCAAAAATGTATGGATGACTCAGAACTGGCTGGATTTGAGAAGGAAAGCTGCTGAACTAGTTTATTTAGGATGGAGAGGAGACAAGAGAGAAGCATTCCCATTGACAATACAGCAGATACACTTCTGCATGAGAACAAGAGGTGGTTGTTGAAGTTTGACATGTTATAAGGGACAGCTTTCCATGATCAGCTCAAAGTTTGTGGAGGGAAAAAAATGGTCACAGTATGCTACGATGGAATGGATGAATGGATGGGACGTAAATTGCCTTGAGCATTACAGGAGCATCCACTGCCTACACTACCTGCCAGTGCTTGGATCAGGGTGAGGAGAGATGCATTAGAGAAAGACCACAGAGACATTCTGCATTCCCCCTACTCCTCTTCATATACGATTTTTGCATGACACTGGTTATGAAACTGAAAATGTTGGTTCAGCTTCAGGCAGCAATTTTAGGGTCAATTGCTTCTTCACCAGACACTGAAATCACAATTTGTCAAGCATCAAATTAACTGTGAATATTTTAGGGGACAATGAACTTGAGTTATGCATTATTACTGGGTCCCCCTCCTCAAAAGCCTGTCTTGTAATCTCTCTTGATATGGCAGGTGCCTTTGTTTTTTTCTAGAACTGCGCTTTAAGATGAACTCTGCAATTACACTACTTGCTTTTTGCTCCATCAACTCATTCCTGACTGTTACGCACTCTCCAGCATACAGATCTCAAGTAGTGGAATACACTTTCAAAACCATGCGAAGCGTTTTATCCATTTATCACAAAAGTACATCAATATAGGTTTTCCAGCTGAAAGCTCTTAAAAGTTTCCTCAAAACTTTTATAGTTCAGCTTGGACCCATTCCTAATCCACAGACAGGGTAAAAAACTCATCTAGCACCAGAACACCACAAAATAAATAAGATCTAAAGCTTTGATGAGGTTAGCTGTCCAACAAAACCCCCCAAAACAGGGCTATGCATCCTTCCTTAACACTTTTAGTACAATACAGAACAACTATAAACCTTAATGCTGCAACTGATTTCACTCTGGATCCAGCTGAGTCAAACTGGTATTTGAACAGCATTCCAGCCCATGCTCCAGTGGGCTAGGAGAGATGGAAACTAATGGAAATTGGAAAGCCATTGCTCGGGATGATGTCAGATTTGGATTTATTTTGTCACCTCCAGTAGCAATTCTAGGTCAGAATCAAACTTTTATATTTTAGTCTTCTACGCAAACATTCAAGAGCGAATATGAAAAATGTGTTCTTCAAAGTGGAAAAGAACATCCAGCAATATTCTGCAAATTTTACACCTTTTCAGTTAATCTAAATGTGAAGTGATGTTTTGCATCAAGATGGGATGCTCATAAAACTTTCGGAAATACGGTAGTTAACATGAAAAATGCATCAGCAGTGCTATGGAGATTTTATATTTAAGTTGAAAAAAGCTGAGCTGGGTTTGTTCGGTCTCCATTTCAGGTCTACAGCCTTACCTCCACAGCTTGCTATCTGACCACTGAGGCACCTGTGAAAGCTAAGCACATCACAAGCAATGAGCTACACTGCTGAAAATTCCCAGTTGCCTTCAGTAAAGCAAAGGCAACATTAAACATCAGCAGTATCAAAGTCTCGCCTTTACTCCTGAAATATAAAGCCCAAGTACAATTTGAGTGACTCCCAAACACAAGCTAAGTCCTCAGTAGGTGAGGAACTTCAGGTCTTAGCAAGGTTTCATAGGTTCACTCAAGAACATCTCTGTGGAAAAGTCATATACCTGTATGCAAATAAGCATATACATAAACATATTATATGTATGTAAACACATGCATACACACATCTATAAATTATCTATAATTGATATAAACAGCTCATCACCCAGCAGGTGGCACTCATACCCCAAGCTCCTGAGGCTGGAGCACTGTGGGAAGCTGTGAGCAGGCACTGCTCTACAGAAGACACCATCTTCATGAGAGGTAAAGCCACCATGGGCACAAAAGCACTTCACCACCCTTTTGCAAGATCTCGTATGTCACGTCCAGCATCTGGGCCAAAATCCCATTTAGCTTACTGGCCCAGGACCATTCCATTAACTCCCTCTGTAGCTGCAAGACTGCCAAGATTGACCTGAAAGGGTCCTGGAATATTTTTGATGCAGAAGCATCATACTGTGATGTCAAGAACAATAACATTAGAAGTAAAGCTTCCATCAGACTTCATCACTTCTTTTCTCTATTTAACACACCCAACTAGCTTTCAATTAGTCCCACTAATAATTTGGGCTTTTGAAAATCTCATGAATGAGCAAATCAGAACTGGCAGAGGAAATGCTGTTTTCCTTTGATTGAAATTAAAGACTTGTTTTCACCCATGACTTAAGTGTCACTATCATATGTACATTCTTAATACACCTCCTTCTTCAGCTGAGTGGTGCTTCAACTTCAGTTGAGTGGGTTTGTTTTTTAAAAAATATTTTCCTTTCAAATTCAATATTACACCCATCTCCCTCCCCCCTTTAAAAAAAATAATAAAAGAATCAGTTTAGAAAACAGCAATTTGAAAACATCAGCTCTACTCGAGCAGTGCTGTTCCCCATAAGAGAATGCCTCGTGTTGGATTGAAAGATGCCTTCCCAAGGTCATTTTATGTGTCCAATGGGCTTGTTACAAAGTTGTGGAATGACAGATAAGGTTGCGTGAGATAGTAAAGTGCCTTCCTAAGCTAGTTCTGGGCAGTAATGTGCAACCAATATGTGAGCAAGGGACTTCTACAACATATACCTCTGACAGAAACTTCACACGCTGAAATCAATGCTGCTGCAGAAAGGACTGGACTAGTACTGAGACACTGATAATCTGCTTCCCAGTTTGAAAAGAAAAAAAAAAAGCCATAGGAAAAGCCATTTTCTTTACAAATTTGCACTAACTGCACATGTTTATGGCACTTGGCAAAGGTTGGGGGTTCTAGGAACATTATGGGGTATCTCTTCAGGAAGTTACAATGCCCAATCCTGTATAATAATTAGACTTTAATATTAAAAACTGTTCAATTCAGAATCAATAGTGCTGACTCCAAGTTACAAGAACAAGAATACCAGAGCAGCTCTCTATTAGGTACCAGGACTAATAATTTGCAAGGTTAAAAAGGGAAAAAAAATAATGGCACATATCCAAAAATGCTTCTTTGAAAGTCTTGTAGTTTACAAGTGTGAGGAATGATGATCCAGTATTTTTAGACTGCTTCCAACAGAACCTGAAAATGGAGGAAACCATACAACAGTATCCTCTTAGCAAGCTTTTAATACTGCCTGAGCCTATCCCAAACTCTGAAAGAAGGTAAGCATCTGGCAGCACACTGAATTGCGTGCCACCATTTCAGCCACCACACCAGGGACTAAATCCTTCCCTGGAAAGAACAGGGGAACAAGCATACGAACTCCAGAGAGACAGAGAAAGGGGGGAAAAAATCCTCCTCAAAAATGGTTAGCTACATCTTAATGAGGTTTAAAGCTTGGAGAAAGATCACCCATTTGGAATACAAAAATACAAGCATTTGGCATTGAAACAGCCCTAGTAAAGAGGTGGAGGGATGTGAGGGTTTTTTTCCAAGTCCCAGATGAGTATTTTGGGGGTCCAACAGCCTGTGAGGAAAAATTAGAAAAATGGCCACCCAGCACTGAACTATGCACAAAATGCAGAGAGTTTCGGCGATTCCAGTTCTGCATTGCACCCTGCGCTCCCTGCCCCCCGCATTCCCAC
>NW_008659418.1:0-3084 GCF_000695815.1 Acanthisitta chloris
TGCCCCTCCTCCCGGGCACCTCTGCCGCCCTCCAGGCACGGGGCTGGCGAGCGCCGGGGAAGGGGCTATGTCCAGGGTCGAGGGGCGACGCACAGGCCTGGGGCAGCAGAGCCGGCAAACGAGGGCTCTTTACACCGGCGGCAGACGGGGAGCCTGTCCCGGCCTTCCCTGCCAGAGTCCTCCTAGCTCTCCAGGAGCCCCCAGAAGGGCACCAGGCACCCTGGCGTGTGCGGCAGTGTAACACGTGCTTGAGAAGCGTGTCTAAAAACACTGGCTATTGCCTTAGTGGGTCAATTGAAAATACTGGAAATCATGGAAAAATGGGCAAATGCGCAAAAATATTATCATGTAAAATATAAATAGTGCACCACATGGTGCAAACCATAAGCATATCGCTGCTCGGAGAGAAGAGATGTAAGAGGACAAAAGATAAACTTTGGAGTTCACTATAAACCCCACAGTTAAAGGCCTCTGCGATGAGGCTGTGACTTGATCACACCATCAGAGCTCTTGCTCACCTACCCACTTTCTGTAGCTGCTGCTGAGCCTGCTGCATGCACTCCCTGCTGTGTGCATGCCAGGTGAATTGCCCTGTAGGAAAAGTTGTGTGCAAACCCTGAACACAGACATGCTCTGGCTGCTCTGTACCAGCCTAGTGATGCAAAGCAGATGTAACTCCAGCTCGAGCAGCTAAAAGCTTTTCAGCTGCTTGGCATTGCTAGGGAGCATGAAGCAGACAGAAACACACCACTGAATCTGATCCTCAGCCTTGCCAGAAGTTCCACTGAGTGTTGAGACATCAGTCCTTGTTTTTTCTTTCAACCAAGCATTAAGATGTTGCTGACCACAGAATTTCTGAATGTCCATAAGAATCTGGGCAAAGCACTTCATTCTTTTTCAGGGAGTCTTCAGTGGGAGGACCTGCTGCTGGAGATCTAAATCTCAGCAGAGATGAAATGTTCATCTGTTCCATTTTTGGTTTTTAACCAGGCTTGTCACACTTTTCTTTGTATTTTTGGATGGCAGCTTCAAAAATATCCTGTGGTTTGCTTTACAGTTGCCTAGTACGGAGTCTGTTTCCCCCTGTGGATATTTATAGCATTTATTGGGTGGCTTCAGAGGCTCTACCCAGGCACCTTGCCTTAACATCAGATGTACTGGTCTAATTCTGCCTTTTATTCTTCCTCTTTGTCTTTGCCTGTGAAAAGCTAACAACCAGCCTCACTGCTCTGAGTCTGTCTGTGTGTCTTGCTCATATTTCTCTCATCCGCTTGAAACCATGACCTTGCAGCAGTTACAGCTGAAACATATTGCAGCAATCCTCTTCAGCAATAAAAGCCAGTGAGACATGTCACGATGACACCATTGACCACAATTTTCCAAAGCTTAGGCTTGACCCACAGGGTCCAAAATGTGTTCAGGATCAAGGTACCTCTGAGGTGGCTTTGTTATAGGCAGAAAACACAAGGATGCTGAAGTAGCTTTGTGTCTGTGACATGGAGGAGATGGCAACGTGCACAAGCACAGGCTTTCCTAGTGCTGTATTTCTTCCCTATGGGCCTGAAACCAAGTCTAGATGTGTTTAAGGTAAAAAACAAATCCTGTCTTTAGGTGAGTTTTCTTAAGGAATAAAAATTACAAGTAAATTCCCTAGGATCAAGAGACTCCCCATGCTCTCACCACTGGCTTGCTGATGTTTTCTCCATCTGCTTTCAGTGCCTGGGTACCCTCCTGGAAGTCTTTGTGTAATGAAAATGAGGATGCAGGAAAGCTAATGGTCCTGCCACAAGCAACTCTCTTTGAGCATTGCCTACTGGTTCTTCTCTGGAGAAAGCTGGATCTGTCCTAAAGACAGGGTTTCTGAGATGTCCAGGATGCTAATAACAGGAATAACTCCTAAGAAGAGGCCAGGATTTGTTCTTAGCATTTACAAATTTTATTCTACCCTTCATTTTTTCCTCTGCCTAAGGATACACATACTCTCACTATCCCAGATACCAAAACTTCAAAAAGCATGAAAGATAAAAGCATTAATTGATAGAACTGCTGATGGAGTGAAGCATTTGCAGAGAGTTTTGTCTGAAGTCTGCTGCTGAGGGCAGTAGGTCTGAGTTCATTCTACCGTTGGATCATAGTTCTACTTTGTGGCACGTCTTTGCTTATTCTTCAGCATCCCCCAAGTCTTTGGTCAGTCCCAAGATGTTGGTATCCAACAGCTCAAGAGCCAGTGACACCCTAACAGCTTTGTTCTTTCTCATCTTGTGGATTCCTTGCAGCCTGCATAAGGTAGAAGGAGCCACAATCTACCTCTTTACTCCTGCCAGTTTGGGAGGTGTGGGAAGAAGAAAGGTATTTTGGGGCAGGTCACTGCAAACTACTGAATAAAGATGATGTCTGGGGAAACAAAGGGCAAACATTGCCACAGAGGAAGGGAGACAGTAATGTGGTGAGTGAAAGAACTGAGGAGAAGATAATGAAGCACTAGTTAAATAGGAAGGAAAGGGAGAGAAGAAAGCAAAGGGCAGGCCTGGGTACCCTGGCATGAGAGATGATGCAGGCAGTGCATGAGATTTTGTACGGAGAGGAGGATGGAAGGATGCTTGGGCTTGGGGGGTGGGTAGGAAATTACTGCCACCATCTCCTGATGTGCTGCAAGTCCAGCATGCAAACAGTACAAAATGTACAACCTTTGACATGCATTCATGTCCGTCTCTCAACTTGCTAAAGCCTCCTTTTAGGGGGTGCTAACAGCAACGTACTAAGAAGAAAGAAAAAAAAAACCCCAAACAACAACCCAAAAAGAGAAAGGCAGGACAAAACCAACACACAAAAATTCCCCAGCTCCCTTCCTCTGCTCACCCCAGAGTAAAAAAAACCAAAAACAACAAACAAAAATGCCTTTCTGTGGTTTAGAGCTAAGCAGAGGCTGTATTAGTTGCACTCTTATGAGAAAAATGAGCACAAGTAGTGGCCCCTTCGCGTGAAGCGGTGGCCAAGCCCCTCCTTCCCCTCCTCTCTTCTCAGTAACGAGGAGAAACTGCTTTCCAGGAAAGCGAAGGTACAGGGGCTGCCCAGAGCGCAGTG
>NW_008659419.1:0-393 GCF_000695815.1 Acanthisitta chloris
TTTTTTTAGGGAAAATTTGAATTTCTCCATGATGTTGTATCCCTAAAAGATTTCCATGGGGAAGAAGAAATCCAAAAATTTCAAAATGAAAGTTTGGGAATGGCAATTCTTCATCTTTCCCAAATTGCCATCAGGAAAGGAATTTCCCTCCAGGAAGTTGCCAGGAAATACAGGTAAAATTTGGGAATTTTTCCCCTTTGCCCATTCCCAGAAAATTTTCCCTCTTTTCCCACTTTTTTCCCTATTTTTCCACCTTTTTTCCCTATTTTTCCACCTTTTCTTCCCTATTTTTCCCTATTTTTCCGTCCTCCTTTTCCCTATTTTTCCCTATTTTTCCTTCCTCCTTTTCCCTATTTTTTCCTATTTTTCCCTCCTCCTTTTCCTTATTTTTCC
>NW_008659420.1:0-1489 GCF_000695815.1 Acanthisitta chloris
CACCAGGGTCTCCTTGTGCTGCAGCTCCTTGCGCAGCTCCAGGTTGTCCTTCTCCTTCTCCTGCAGCTGGGCCTCCATCGCCCGGCACTTCTCCTCCAGCTCCCGGTCCAGGACATCTGCGGGTCGAGGCACAGAGAGGGTTGAGGAGAGGCAGGGGGGGGTCAGCCAAAAAAAATGATGCTCCCGGCTCGGACGCGGCTGCTGACCGCTCCGTGGTGACAGCACATCCCCGCAGTGCCACTGAGGCTGCTCGGGTGCTTCTCGGATCTGTGGCCCCTGAACTCTCTGTGAGCGGCCGAGCGTGGGTTCACTGCCAGCACAGGAACCCGTAACTCCGAGCCACGGTGCTGCCAGCACAGTGCCACCGGTAACACCCGAACGCAGCAAGAAAGCAAAGGCAGCAGCAGTGGAGGACATCGTTGCCATGGAACCTGCTGCCTCTGCCTCGCTGCAGCTTTAAAATTTAACTAGGTAACTAGCGTTTCACCCTAAAAGTGACTGTGAGTGTGTGCAGAGGGTGTGGGGGAGCACATGGGCTGGGAGAGAAAAGGAAATGGTGCAGGGAAACCATCAGCCCAAACTTCGGAGGGATTGCTGGTCTCAAGCCCCAGGACTCCACAGCCTGGTCAGTGAGGATGGAGATGCCAATCCAGGATTACAGACTGGGACATGCTCAGCAGGGAAGGAACCTCCATGCCACGAGGGAGGAGCAGGCTCCAGGAACCCTGCCGTGGGGCAGGACGGCCAGGCATGGACGGCCAGGCAGCCCAGGGGATTTACACCTTGAGGTGTCAGGGCCGAGCCCAGCAGCAGTGGGAGGGCTGGGCTGGACTCCTGCCCCAGCAGCCCGTCCTGGCACCCAGCCCTTGGTGGGGCACAGACTGGCAGCCATCCACGCTCCACGGCCTGCCCAGGCCTGCTCCCCTCCTCTGCAATCATCTGATTCTTACGATACGACTGGCAGCCGCTTACAGCCTCAGCTCCAGTGCTGCTGCAGAGGGAAAATGCTGTATAATGAGGTCTCAGGGAGGCAGTTGCAGGCAGTAATTATTGCATGAGTGGCATTAGAAGTGCAATCATTCGATGGTATCGTAAATGAGGTGCTGCCCCATAAACATGGCAAAGTGATTGTGCTCTTGTCAGGTCTAAAAGGCTGAAGGATGGGCAGAGACCATGGGTGGGACACACTGCATTGTGACACCTGACTGCTAGTGACAACTTGATGGCACCTGGCAGGCTGGGTGCCAGGCTCTCGCTCAGCAGTGAGCCCAGCAGCTCCACAGGAGGGGCTGAGTGTGTGGAACCTCCCTGGAGCCCTGCCTGAGGGTGCCCAGCGGGAGGACCCCGCTGTGAGAGCAGCCTACACACACTCTGGCACCGCAGCGCAGGCTCTGGGGCTCAGTGCCAGGGACCGTGCCTGGGCAGCGCCGGGGAGGAGTTTCGGCTTCACCCCTGGGACGGAGGAGGGAGAGGAGCCAGGCTGCTCAGA
>NW_008659420.1:1518-3620 GCF_000695815.1 Acanthisitta chloris
GCCAACAGGCTGAGCTGTGCGCTGCCTTCCCAGCCCTGCCCGCAGACCCAAAGCCCCCAGGTCCGTGTCCCCTCCCCGGGCAGCTCTGATGGGTCTCCTCCAGACACACAACACCCACACAGTGTCCCCCTTACCTTCTCTCGTGCCCCAAGCTGTGCTCTTACCTTGCTGGCGTGCCTCCAGCTCTTTCATTTCCAGGTCATGTGTGAGCTCTGGAAGAGAAATGGATCAGGCTGAGGAGGAGCATCCTGCCCGTCCTGTGCTGCCCATGTCTCCCCTGCTCCCTGGGGGCCCTGGCTGCCCACGGCAGGCACGTGGCCACCTCGGAGCACCAGCCACAGGCTCAGCTAAAAGTCTGTTATCAAGCTGCCTTGTGGCCGAGGCAGTGTACACAGGTCCTACCCCAGAGCAGAGCAGGAGGCTCTGCTCCTCTGGCAATGCCTTTACTTTTTCTAAGAGTTGCTGAACCATTTTCAGTGCTTTAAATCAGGACAAAGAGCAGAGCAATGGACTGAAAATAGACCAAAGTGTAAGCTGCCACCTGAAGCATTTCATAATTCACTGCTCCAGGCCGATCGCTGCCTCCGTGCGTGACGCAGGCAGGACAGCCATGTCTGGCACCGTGTGCCCGCAGACCGATGCTGCCCAGCTCTATGGAGCTTCCAAATCCCTTCCCAGTCCCGAGAGCCGCTGCTCCTACCAGCCCGCTCAGCCCCAACATGCTGCCTGCTCCGTGCCTGTGCCCTGCTCTCTGCCTAGCCCCGGGCTACAAAACCACAGGCCAGCTCAGGGGCCCTCTGGAGCTCACTTTACCCTGCACACTCTTACAGACAGTCCCTTCTGAACTAATTATCACAGCCCACCCAACCCTGAGCAGAGCAGGAGATGGGCAGCAGCAGCATTCAGCTGGTTTGAGGGTGCTTTTTTTCTCCTGAAAATGAGTTCAAATGGTTAATCTTTGCCCTACATTTTTCTTTTAATCTGCTTTCATGTTGACTCTAATCCTCATCACTGCCATCCTCCTGAAACAGAACGCTTGGCTCAGGCTGCTGTGCCTGTCTGTCTTGGAAAACAAATCTGTAGTGAGAAGGCAGAAGTACCCGAGAACGTAATGCAGTTTCTGGAAAGTGTTCAGCGCTCCCGACTGCCCCCATGGGAATCAATGGCCACTGTGCTATTTTCTGAAGCTGAAATAATAGGTTTGGAGTCTCAGACATATTTCAAATGAAAACCAAAGCAGCTCTCTATTTCCAAAGACATATCCCTGCTGAGCAAGTGCAGGGATGACACAGAGCCCGGGGTCCCAGCTTTGCACTAGAGCCACCGGGGCTGGTGGGGACCTGTGCCAGTACCATCCCCATGGGCCAAGAGGGGCAGCTGAGAACCAGCTCTATGGGAGGGAGAGTCCTTCCCACAGGGATGCTTCGGAGAGACTGATGCTTCGGATAGTGAAAATGTCAGAAATAACAGTGACAGGGCAGCAGACACAGCTCCATGGGGCTACAGTGGGCAAGTATGGACTTACTGACTCCACTCTCCTCCTGCAAACATCCTCCCCAGGTAGTGGCATTCAAATGTCAGCAAAGTCACCCTAAAACTACCCAGGGGTTGTCCCCATTACTCCTGGCAGAAAGGACACTGCAGAACCACACACTTCACCCAGGAGGACAGGACCCCTCTGGTCAGACCGGGCTGTCCTTGGGTCACACTGAGAAGGGGACACCATCAATAACAAGCTGTGCAGGGAGCTCATTTTGGCCCCTGGGGACAGACCCCCCCAGCCTGATTTGGGCAGGAGAACCCCACTCTCTCACCTGTCTGCAGAGGCCATTAAAACAATGAAACAAAACAGCAAAAGCTCAGAAAGGATGGGGGAATATTGCCAGTTTTATCAGCGCAGACATGTCTTTCCCAGGAATCTGGGAGGATGAGAAGACAAGGAGTAATTAGCTATGGCTGAATTATTGATGAGCACAAAGGCACAAGTTGGAGTGAGTTTCAGCGGTGGAGGAGGCCGCAGCGCCAGCCCCGCGGGGTGGCCGAGGGGAGAGTGGCACTGCTGCAGTGTGGCCGTGGGCAGGGGCTGGTAGCTGTGCTCCCAC
>NW_008659421.1:0-479 GCF_000695815.1 Acanthisitta chloris
ATTAATTAATTTATTAACTACCTCCAATTACTCCCCAAATTCATTAATTAATTTATTTATTAACCACCTCTAATTGCTTCCCTGAACCCACTAATAAATTAATTTATTTATTAAGCTCCTCCCATTGCTCCCCTGAATCCTTTAATTAATTTATTAATTAACTGACTCCACAATTCCTCCCATGAACCCATTAATTAATTAAATAACTCCAATTACTCCCCTGATCCCATTAATTAATTGACTCAAATTACTCCCCTGATCCCATTAATTAATTAACTGACTCAAATTCCTCCCCTGAACCCATTAATTAATTACCTCCAATTACTCCCCTGACCCCTGTAATTAATTATTTAACCCACTCCAATCACTGCCCTGAGCCCTGAGGGAATTAATTAATTAATTAACCCACCCCAATTACTTTCCTGAGCCCATTAATTGCCTCCAATTACTGCCCTGAACCTGTCAATTAATTAATTAAC
>NW_008659422.1:0-1791 GCF_000695815.1 Acanthisitta chloris
TCTATGGGCCGTGTGGATGCAGGGCCTTTGAAATACGGGAGGCTGCCGCTGGCTTTCCCCCAGGCCCCAGCCTGCCCGCATTCACCTTTCTCCTATCGACCGCTGCAGGTGACGCTCACGGAGAAGAGAAGCACTAATGAGTGCTGCCGCCGAGCCCAGCCCCACTGCTGCCTTCAGCTGGCACTCACGGTTACACGGATCTCTCAAAGAGACCAGATGAATTCATGGCAGCAGCATCTGCCACAGGGAACAGTCCAGAGAGTTTCCAAACAGTCCAGAGGGAGTAGCCAAGGAGTTTTTAAAGCAGCTTTTGATGATGTTCTGTGCACCCCAGGGCTCAGCCTGCCACTGCCCTGTCATGTGGACATAACTTCAGCAGTGCCACTCATGGGGCTGAGTGTTGCACTGCCATACCCCAGGCATCAGGGAACATCAAGCCAAGGTTCCAGGGCAGTCTTTTAGGTCAGAATGTCTGCTAATAGCGAGTGCTTTGTTAACACAGCTGATAATGTGGGATGGATGTCTTTGGGGACCTTTCCAGTGCCCTTTGGTTGAAAGCTAAACACACTGTGCCCTGAAAAATCTTTGTCCTTCTAGATGTGTTCCTACTGAGAGTTGTACAGGGCTGCCAGGCTGTAAGAGGGAGCTTTGGGGTGGCCCAGTGCCCCAGAAACCCCTGTGGCCCCTCAAATCACTCTGCAGGAGCTGCGCAGCTCAGGCAGCAGCAGCAGGCTCAGGCTCTGTGTTCTCTTCCTTTTTTTCCCAGGGATCGATAGCTGGGATCTTCAGAGGGCAAGAGCTGAGCTTTGTTCCACAAAGGTGACAAATAGAAATGGCTTCATTAGCAGAAGTGCCTGGGGGCTGCAGGAAGAGCTGGAGGCTGTGCACACAGTGCCGGTCTATGTTGAGAGGGTACAAGCTCTACCATGGCCTGTGCCCCGTGTTGGGCAATGCCCCAGATTCAAAAATGTCTGTGCTAGAGGGTCACAGATCACCCACTTCTCCAAGGTGAGAAAAGCAGTCAGTCCTGGGACTCAAGCACCTGGGGGCCTTTGGGGCTGTCCTCATTCCCCCTTTAAAGCCCCATGCAGTTTGCAAGCCTTGAAATGAAGCTGAAGCCACAGCACTGGCTGTCCACAGACCAGTATAGTACACAGTGTGTTTGCCCCCAGTTCCTTGGGGCTGAGAGGATGCCTTCGACCCCTTCCCTATTCCTGGAGCCTGCAGTGGCACACTGATGCAACTACCACCTGCCTCCAGCCCAGTGCTGATGCTGGATCCAACACTCCTCCTGCTAGGCTGGTTTGTCTCTGCATCCTCCATCTCCTCCCTCCTCCTCAATTACAGTCCCTGCGGGACATGGGAAGTGGGCATCAATCACGGCTGTTTACTCAGGTGACAGCAGCTGTGTCCCCAAGCCCCCCAGGGAGTATGGCAAAACACATCACCCCCTGAGCTTGGTAATGAGTGGGGACACAGGCCAGCATGTACCCTCCCAGCTCCCTGGGGCGCTGGTGCTCGATGAGCTGTGGCCAGAACAGAACTTCAGTGACAAGGGACACAAGACCCCAATTAAAGCTGCATCAATCCCACTCTGGCTCTGCTTGGCAGGCTGTGCCGGGCTGTGCCGTGGCTGCAGGAGTTCTGTGCTAGGGCTTAGCTGCCTCACACCCGGGCACAGCTTTCCCCCGTCCCCCAGAATAAGCAGCCTGGGACCATATTGCAGCCTGGAGCACATACAGGCACACTCACAAACACACACACACGCCCCCCACCCATGATCACAGACCC
>NW_008659423.1:0-6353 GCF_000695815.1 Acanthisitta chloris
ATAATAAAGTCAAGAAAACATCAGTACCTTGGACACAATTCTCTCCTCCTTACACTCAGTGCTCACGGGGCAGATGGGGCGAGCAGAAAGCCCCTGCCAGGTCCCAGCCATGGCAAGCTCCATCCAGCTCAGCATCCTGCTCTCAGCACAGCTCCCAGGGGCATCCTGAACCTCACCGTGCTTCCCAAACCTGTGTCTTCTCAGAAAGATCCATTCCCACATCCCATTTTCAGCCACATATTAATTATTTTTGCTTTCTAGCAAGTTACGTGAGCTAATTTGGGCTGAGGCCGTACAGAAACGCTGCCTCTGCCTCTATTATTACAGCTGTGGAGAAAGTAAATTAATGCAAAGGATTGCACGCGGAGGCCTAATCCATTTGAGGTAAATCAATGCATTGCACATTTAAATTGCTCTGCTTTCCTTCAGAAAAGTACATTGAAGTGATTCATTAGGCACTGAACTGTTCACAGAAACAGACCAATTCTCATAGGCATGCCAGTGCATCTCTGCTAGTTAAATTTAAAAAGCAATCAAATCTACTAATAAGTCCTTTTTGCCGACATTTACATCAGTAGAGAACATGATTCCTGACAATTCAGATTAAATAAATGAGGCACATATTAATCTCAGTTAACATGCCTCAGAAGTGATGCTAGACTTGTTAAACTTAAAAATCTGTCTTTTCATAAAAATAACTTGTTGGTGGTGATGCTTGAATTCCAAGCGCCTTTGGTAACCTTTATTAAAGGTTATGAAGTTATTATGAGGGATCGCAAGGCACAATCTGGGCCTATTTTAATACAGTTGAAGCATGCATTTAAATATTTATAAGTTCCAAAAGAAAAATTAGCAGAAAGGCACCTTTTCAAGAAAAAGTGATCATGTCTCAGTAAAACACCACCATGCCACGGTGTCCAAATTCCCACTATCTTCTTTAGGGAGGACCAACTCTGATAACATATGGAATAAATAACACAAGGAATAATGCCTGTGCCTCATATCTTGCTCTACTGCAATCACTGATACTTATTTTTGCAACAATTAGTGCCTTCTCTCTATCCACAAAGTCTCCAGATTTAAAGGCAGTAGAAAACTTTTAAATAACTAAAAGTCAATTTGCACTTTATTAAAGATTTAAAGAATCGAAGAGACCTAATATGGAAAATGATTTTTTTAATCCCTTTAAGAAGTCCACCACTTTATCTGCAAAACCAGCAATACCAATTTAGAGAGCTTTACAAGTCCTCAAGTCCAAACTTAAAAAGCCCATGAACTTAAGTTTAGAATCAAGCCTTTCAAGGTCAGGCCCTGTAACAGGATTAAGTGAAGGAAACACTTGTACTTATGAAAATAATCCCTTGCCCTTCCCCTCAGAGCCCCTCTTTCACTCTGCAGGCTGGCCCACTGCTTCCAGAGCCCCAAAACCAGACTCAACTTTGGTCCCACCAGGTGCCAGGAGTAGAAATTTAGCTGCTACAGGCACATGTTCATGGGTGGTGTGGTAATATTCACTGTACATCTCATCCTGCAACCACAGCAGCCACCACACTGAAACAAGCAGGGTCATTAGGAAATCTCGCTGATAAATGAAGTGGCTCAGAGTCACTCAGGCCTGGCAGCATCTCAGCAAACATTCTGTTATTTAATTTTTTTGGCTTTATAATTGTTGCAGAGTTTTTCCCGGGGAGTTTCAGTGATGCGTATTTCAAGGGCAGGCAGGCACCCTCTTGGTGCTCTGGCCAGGACCCAAGTTACAGCAGGTCACCCCATCTGCTCGCTCACAGCCTCCAGCTCAGCCAAGCTGGTCCCCTCTCTCCCCAGGCAGCCCCCTCAGCCAGGCTTCATCCCCAAAGCAGCAGCACAGGGGGACTGCTTCCTTGGAAATGGTGTCTGCTCCACCAGCTCCAGAGGTTTCAAACTGTCTGTCTACTGCAGAAGGAATATTCTCCAATCCAAGTCTTGGGGGGCCATGGGGCTCTACAGCATTTCTCCTGCCTACAAGGGGTTTAGTGCTGATTTATGGGGCTTAAGTATTCCCCAAATTCCACCACTACAGGCGAAACAAAAGAGCTCATCCACTTGGCAAAGCTATATATCACCTTTGCAATAGGGAGAAGCACACTCAACAGCTGCTAAGAACCAAACCCTCCAAGTGATTTTTCTCTCCCTGGCAGCATTACATGATTGTTCTCCTCCTCAACACCAAAGCAGCTTATTGGGAAAACCCAGGCACAGGGCCCAGTCTGCTCCAGGAGGTTCCTCACTCACAGCAGAGCTGGTGGCAGAAGTTGCTGCAGCAAAGCTGCCTTGTTCCCAGGGCTCTGCCAGCAGTCCAGCTGGCAAGGAGTCAGGCACACACACCATGGTGGATGTGGTGGGTTGACCTCAGCTAGACACCAGGTGCTCACCAAGCCACTCTATCACTCCTCAGCAGGACGGGGCAAGGAGAAAGCAGGATGAGAAAACAAACTCATGGGTCAAGATAAAGGCAGTTTAATAAAACTAAAGGTGTGTGCAGAAGTAAAGGAAACCCAAGATTTCTTTTCTACTTCCCATCAGCAGATGATGTCCAGCCACTTCCTGGCTAACAGGGCTTCAGGACACCTAATGGTTGCTCCAGAACACAAACATCATAACAACATCCTGCTTTCTCTTAGCTTTTAGTGCTGAGCAGACCTCTTATGGCTTGGAATATCCCTTTGGTCAGCTGGGGTCAGCTGTCCTGGCTATGTCCCCTCCAAAGACCTTGCCCACCCACAACCTACTGGTGAGGGAGGAATGCTGGAGACAGCCTTGAAGCTGTGGGAGTCCTGCTCAGCAGCAGCCAACACTGGTGTGTCACCAACACCTTTGTGGCTACCAACACACAGCACGGTAAGGGTTGCTGTGGGGAAAACTAACCCCATCTCAGTCAGACCCAGTACCATGGACCTCAGAGTTGATGAGATCTGCAGACACAAATCCTACCACATTTCCAAGAGCTTGAGGATTAATCTGTTCAGCCAACAGAGATACAGTAAACACTTTCAGTTTTCTGGGGAAGGTTTTAATGCATCTTTCTTTTAGATTTTCATAAGACTCAACTTGGAACATGCAGGGAGACAAGACATGAACACCCATGTATTGCCAGTGGCTTCTACCCCACATCACAACAACCTGGTGCCAGCATCAGGCCTCCCAAAGCCAGCAGGCACCATTCCTGGTCCTGGTCCAACAGGCTTGTACCAGCAGCACAAAGCTTCTGCCAATCTCAGACTTTCTGGCTCCAGAGGCAGTTCTTCAAGCTCGTTCTCTTCTCAACGAAGAACATTTCTTTCCTTTTACACTAGCCAGGAGGAACACCAAATACAGCCTGACCTTTACCCACAACCACATCTCTCAGCCAACAAGGGTAGAAAGCCACGACACCACTTAAGAATGTTGGTATCTCTATTTGCTCCCACGTCTCATTACATTTTCCTGTCTAACCTCAAGGCCTTTTGTTTCTTGCAATGGTGCCACTGGATTTACTGCTATAGACAGCTTTAGTAGATACTTCCCATAATAATTAGCCAGAGCTGAGAGAAATCTCAGTTCTGGGATGCTCTAATGCTGTTACTTTGGATTCTGCCTCTGTTCAGTGTGCCAAAAGCTTTGAGGCTTCCACAATCAATCAACTGACCCAAGTCAGTCACTCATGACCAGGAAAAGGCACATTTCTCCTTTCTCACCACTGATGCCAAGAAGCTGAGACAATCCCCTCCTTTCTGCCACCACTGTCAGCCTGCTCCACCAACCTCCCAAGCAGCAAACCCAGAGCACTAAAGGCATCGACTGTGCCTTTAGTGAGCAGCACTGGTGAAACAGGAGACAAGCAGGAACAGAGGCATACAGAAAATGCACCCCAAGGGGACCCAAGGAGGAAAGCCCAAATATCCCTCTCCTCACACCTGGAGAATCATGTTCCTCTAGGTGAAGGAAGAACCAAAGGAGGAGAGGGAGATCTATTTATCTGCTTACTACTTATGAAGGAGCACAGGCCACCACTACAAAGGAAAGAAAGTTTTGTGCTAGTAAACACGCGTAAGTACAAGATACAAAGTTTGCTGGAACAACTTCTCATTTGGCTATTCCCAGACAAGGCTACACAGCCCCAAGACAGTTAAACTACAGATTGCATTATGCAGCTGCCAAGCAGTTCAAATCACTCTTATAACAGATCTCACTTTTTCATCAACTCAACTATAAATGCAGAAATTCCCACCCTTGTCAAGTTCAGCTTCACTTGAGGAAATCATCCTCGGCCCCTGACCAAATCCTACTCCCTGCCCTGATGCTGCCCAAATGGGCCTTGACTCCTCCAAGTTGCTCATCCTTCCCTCAGGATTTGCATGCCATGGCTGTAATGTTCCTTCCCTCCCCACCAGCATACATGACACAGAATGGTCAGGCCTTTTCCCCCCCAAAATCTCAGCTCAGGAATAGGCAGGCTGGCCCTGTTCTGAGCCAGCAAGGCTCCTCTGCTCAGACACCCTTGTCCCACACCTACTGCTGCTCTGAAAGCAGCTATTATCTGTCCAGAAAGGGCTTAGATTTTTGTCTGTTACTGCCACTAGAAGTAGGTGCTAATTAACTAGTTGTCAGCTGAACACTGCTAAATCGAGAGCAAAAAATAAAATTAAAGACAAGGTATTAAAACGGGCTGGAAGATGTGAAAGGACTGTTTTTCATTCAAGATCGTCTTCTCTTCCAGTATTTTTAAACATTTAGAAGTTGCAGTCCAAATAATTGCTTGTCAAGACACTTTTTTAAAGAATAACTGTCACTATTCAGCAAGCTGTGTAATTAGGTTATTAAAAATATAATACCACTTCGAAGCCTTTGAGAGAGTAGACCTCTACCTAACAAAAAATCATCACAGATTCATTTTCCTCCCTCTCTCCTGGCTTTGATCCCAAGTCATGAGCCCTAGTGACCTCTCAGAAGTTGGCTGTGATGACATATATTGTTTGCTGGACAAGGAAGCATCGCACTGCTTCAATTTGGTATCCAACAGGGGGAGAAAAATATAAAGTCAAAATCTACAGACATAAACCCAGCTCTCTGAGCCTGGCATTCCCTTCTGCCTCAGGTGGTGGGTTCAGGACAAGGAGTCTCCTGTTTTTCCGGAGGGCATAGCTAAGCCCAAGCACAGACAGACCTGTCTCTGGGGAAGGAAGGGAATCTCTGCCCCACAGCTACAGCTCTGCAGGCCAGGCTCATCTCTGAGGGAAGGGAAACAGATCACTGGAAGCTGCTCAGCAAAACCAAGCGCGTGTCATGCAATTTACATTTCTGCTGACAAAAAAACATATTTACAGGACAGGTGAAATAAACTATGTAGCCTGCAAGGCTCAGCAGCTTGAAACTGGGAAGCTAATAGACCCAGAGGGCAAGGAATTGGTTCCCAATGTTTGCAAATGGGATGTCACAAAAATGAGACAATTAAAATGTAAAGCAGTAGGGAAGACAAAAGAGCAGGAATCACAATAGCCAAGTCTCATAAAGAGCTGCTCCTTGGGTACAGGACGATAATGACGCTAAGCATTTTTCTACTAGATGGCAGTGTAGTGTCACACTATATAAAAGGAATTCTAGAAAGAAATTGCTTTGTATTTCAAGTGAATCTGTGCTTAGACTTGACTTCAGATAGCGTGATATATAACAGTAGTCTCTTTGTAAGGGGACCTGCCATTAGTCTCACAGTGCAATAGGAGTGATACCCTAGTTTCTAATTTCCCAAGAAAAGAATGTGAAAAGACACTAAAACCCTGAGCAGTTCCCCTACATGGTACAGCTGCATGCACAGCCGTGGACGAGCGTCTGTTACAACTGAAGGTAGGCTGTGATCATATAGCCCTGGGAGTGGGGGAAGCAGGACCTCACTGCTCAGGGAGAGAAGCCAGATGGGCTTTACAAAGGCAATGGCAGCATTTAGGCAAACCCCTGGCTACAGTCAGGGGAGGTTGGCAACTTCTAAGGAAGGTGCAGGGATGAAAAGAGCAATGCCACTAAAATTCATAATGCAAACACAAAATAATCAAGGTTAGGGCTGAAGGACAATGCAAATACTTGCAGGTAACTCAGCCATAACAGTAACCTTTACTTTGCAAGGCCATCATCTGCATAAGCCAAACTTCAGATGCGAGAAGAAACAGTCGCTCATCAACACTGCAAACCAATGCTCATTGCTGGCGTACACAGGAGCTACAGTAGCTCAGTACAACCAAGTGATCTGCCAGAGATGGAACAGCTCTGGGGCAAGCTGGCAGGCAGCCGGAGGACTCTCGCCTCGCTCCTGCGAGAACCGCACCGGGGGTCCCCGAGCCGCG
>NW_008659424.1:0-2978 GCF_000695815.1 Acanthisitta chloris
AGATGGAGGCTGATAAAACGGATTCACCAGAGGCAAGACTGAACGAAACAGATTCGGGTGGGTGGGGCATACAGGATACGGTGAACGCAATACACAATTAGAAGCGTCGGGCAGCACACGCTGCTCCCTTGCCTCCGCCGCTTGCGGATTTTGGCATACCCCAGCCGCTTCCACTGCTTGCGGATTCTGTGATGCGCATGCCACTTGTGGATTTTGTGTTATGCTTGCCTGTCCTGTCCCGAAAGAAAGGAAGATGAAAGAAAGAAAGAAAGAAAGAAAGAAAGAAAGAAAGAAAGAAAGAAAGAAAGAAAGAAAGAAAGAAAGAAAGAAAGAAAGAAAGAAAGAAAGAAAGAAAGAAAGAAAGAAAGAAAGAAAGAAAGAAAGAAAGAAAGAAAGAAAGAAAGAAAGAAAGAAAGAAAGAAAGAAAGAAAGAAAGAAAGAAAGAAAGAATCGGTAAAGAAAGAAAAAATGTGCAAGAAAGAAAGAAAGAAAAAATATAGAAAGAAAGAAAGAAAGAAAGAAAAACTTGAGGTTTAAGAAAGAAAGAAAGAACGGAAGAAAGAAAGAAAGAAAAAATTGGAAAGAAAGAAAGAAAGAAAGAAAGAAAGAAAGAAAGAAAGAAAGAAAGAAAGAAAGAAAGAAAGAAAGAAAGAAAAAGAAAGAAAAAAGTAAGATTGTGTAAAGAAAGAAAAATGTGAAAGAAAGGAAGAAAGAAAAAATGAAAGAAAAAGAAAGAAAGATTGTGAAAGAAAGAAAGAGAAAGAATGAGTTAAAGAAAAAATATGAAACAGAAAGAAAGAAGATAGAAAGAATCTGAAAGAAAGAATGAATTAGAAAGAGAGAAAGACAAAGAAGATAGAAAGAATATGAAAGAAAGAATGAAAGAAAGAGGAAAGGAAGAAAAATTAGAAAGAAAGAAAGAAAGAAAGAAAGAAAGAAAGAAAGAAAGAAAGAAAGAAAGAAAGAAAGAAAGAAAGAAAGAAAGAAAGAAAGAAAGAAAGAAAGAAAGAAAGAAAGAAAGAAAAAGAAGAAAAAATGTGAAAGAAAAAATGTGAAAGAAAGAACAAAAGAAAGAAAGAAGGAAAGAAAGAAAAAATTAGAAAGAAAGAAAGCAAGAGAGAAAAAAGATGGAAGGAAAGAATGTGAAAGAAAGAAAGAAAGAAAAAGTAAGATTGTGTAAAGAAAGAAAAATGTGAAAGAAAGGAAGAAAGAAAAAATGAAAGAAAAAGAAAGAAAGATTGTGAAAGAAAGCAAGAAAGAAAGAAAGAAAGAAAGAAAGAGAAAGAAGAAAAAATGTGAAAGAAAAAATGTGAAAGAAAGAACAAAAGAAAGAAAGAAGGAAAGAAAGAAAAAATTAGAAAGAAAGAAAGCAAGAGAGAAAAAAGATGGAAGGAAAGAATGTGAAAGAAAGAAAGAAAGAAAAAGTAAGATTGTGTAAAGAAAGAAAAATGTGAAAGAAAGGAAGAAAGAAAAAATGAAAGAAAAAGAAAGAAAGATTGTGAAAGAAAGAAAAATAGAAAGAATGAGTTAAAGAAAAAATATGAAACAGAAAGAAAGAAAGAAGATAGAAAGAATGAATCTGAAAGAAAGAAAGAATTAAAAAGAGAGAAAGAAAGAAAGAAAATAGAAAGAATATGAAAGAAAGAAAGAAAGAAAGAGGAAAGGAAGAAAAATTAGAAAGAAAGAAAGAAAGAAAGAAAGAAAGAAAGAAAGAAAGAAAAAGAAAAAATGTGAAAGAAAAAAATGTGAAAGAAAGAAGATAGAAAGAAAGAATGTGAAAGAAAGAAGAAAGAAAGAAAGAAAAGTTAAAGAAAGAAAGAAAAAATGTGAAAGAAAGAAAGAAAGAAGGAAAGAAAGAAAGATTGTGGAGGAAATAAAGATTGTAAAATAAAGAAAGGAAGGAAGGAAGGAAGGAAGGAAGGAAGGAAGAAAGAAAGAAAGAAAGAAAGAAAGAAAGAAAGAAAGAAAGAGAAAGAAAGAAAAAAGAATGAAAGAAGGAATGAAATAAAAAATTAGAAAGGAAAAAGAAAGAATATAGAAAGAATGTGAAAGAAAGAAATATTGTGAAAGAAAGAAAGAAAGAATGTGAAAAGAGAGAAAAATGTGAAAGAATGAAAGAAAGAATGAAAGAGAGAAAGAAAGAGAGAAAGAAAGAAAGAAGATAGAAACAATGTGAAAGAAAGAAAGAAAAAATTTAGAAAGAAAGAAAGAAAGAAAGAACGTGTAAAGAGAGTAAAAAATGTGAAAGAAAGAATGGAAGAAAGAAAAGAAAGAAAGATGATTGAAAGAAAGCTTGTGAAAGAAAGAAGGAAAGAAAGAAAGTAAGAGAAAGAAAGAAAGAAGGAAAGAAAGAAAAAATTAGAAAGAAAGAAAGAAGATAGAAGGAAAGAATGTGAACGAAAGAAACAAGGAAAGAAAAAATGAAAGAAAAAAGAAAGATTGTGAAAGAAAGAATGAAAGAAAAAATTTTAAAGAAAGAAAGAAAGAAGGAAGGAAGGAAGGAAAGAAAGAAGGAAAGAAAGAAAGAAAGAAAGAAAGAATGAGATAGAAAGATAGACGGAAAGAAGGAAAGAAAAAGAAAGAAAAAGAAAGAAAAAGAAAGAAAAAGAAAGAAAAAGAAAGAAAAAGAAAGAAAAAGAAAGAAAAAGAAAGAAAAAGAAAGAAAAAGAAAGAAAAAGAAAGAAAAAGGAAGAAAAAGAAAAAAAAAAAGAAAGAAGTGCTGTTGTGCCCTTTGAAGCCATATCAGATAAAATCCTACTTGTCTTCTCCTGTATTGCCCTGTGGGAGAAAGAAAGAAAGAAAGAAAGAAAGAAAGAAAGAAAGAAAGAAAGAAAGAAAGAAAATTCCACATTCGCCCACAGGACAAGGACTGGTGGAACACACTCATCAAGTATTGAACAACTATTTAAATAGACAAAAGAGAACAGAAGTAGATGCTCAGCAAAGATTGTATCGTGTGCTATTTACATTAAATTTTC
>NW_008659425.1:0-869 GCF_000695815.1 Acanthisitta chloris
TGGGATGAACTGCTTTATACTGGCACAAACTGGGTTATACTGGACTGGACTGGGTTATACTGGTCGGGACTGGTTTGTAGTGGGGTGAACTGTTTTACACTGGCACAGACTGGGTTATACTGGTTTATAGCGGGATAGATTGGGATATACTGGGATGAACTGCTTTATACTGGCACACTCTGGGTTATACTGGTTTATACTGGGTTGTACCTGCACAGACTGGGTTGTACTGGTCTGGACTGGGTTGTAGTGGGATGAACTGTTTTATACTGGCACGGGCTGGGTTATACCAGTTTATGCTGGAATATACTGGTTTATACCAGCATGGACTACTAGGTTATACTGGTCTGGACTGGGTTATACTGGTGTGAACAGTGGGATATAGTGGGATGAACTGGTTTATATTGTTCTGGACTGGATTATACTGGCATATACTGGGATGCACTGCTTTATACTGGCAGCAACTGGGTTATACTGGTTTATACTGGGAAATACTGGTTTATACCAACACGGGCTGGGCTGTACTGGTCTGGACTGGGTTATACTGAGATGATGCGTCTTAGGCTGGCACAAACTGGGTTATACTGGTTTGTACTGGGTTTTACTGAACTACACTGGTTTATATTGGGTTATACTGAACTATACTGGGCTATACTGGTTCAGGCTGGGCTGTACTGGGCTGTACTGTGTTACTGTGGGTTATACTGGGCTATACTGGTTCAGGCTGGGCTGTACTGGGTTATGCTGGTTTACACTGGGTTTTACTGGGCTATACTGGTTCAGGCTGGTATGTACTGGTTTAGACTGTGTTACAGTGAGTTACACTGGTCTGTACTGCTATGTACTGGTCCAGGTTGAGCTATACTGGT
>NW_008659426.1:0-7403 GCF_000695815.1 Acanthisitta chloris
TGAGGGTGGTTTGCCACGGGCAAGGGGGAGTGGGGAGAGGGAACTGTGACCCTGAGCCATCCACACCTCCAGGTACGGGCACAAGGAGCCAAGAGAAGCGCGAGGGTTTGCCCCAGACCAGCCGTGACCCTCTCCAGCTTCAGGGGAATTGCTGGGGTTGGTGGCTGTGGTGGCACGTGGGGAGACACTGCACCCACAGCAGCTGGCAGGGAGACTGGCCAGCTGCAGCTGCCTGGGCAGGGGCTGCTCAAGGCCACCCCAGACCCTGCTGCTCGAAGGACCTTTCACTCTTTGCGCACTAAAGCTCTGGAGGAGGAGGTTGTTTTCCTTTTTGTTCCATCCCCCAAACTCTCTGATCTTCTGAGACTCACTGTAAAGTGCTAAATCTTCAGCCATACATAGGAGTAACATTTTTCTTTGAAACTAAGCAACTAAATGTGCATTTTGATCACGCATTTCCTCACAGAGAAGGGGCTGGGGTGTAGCTAAGCCCCACGTGCCAGGCTGCCAGGCACTGGATAATGAGAGCAGAACCTGCACAGGGAAAAGCCACAGGCACCTGGGCTGCCTCCTGACAGCCAAATTTTATCTTTGTCTTTCCTCCCACCTTTTTAGTCACCTCCTGAGCTGTTGTGCTGGCACATAACCAAGGTGACTCTGCTCCAGCATCATTCCTGAGGCACTGAGAGCTGCTGGGGACAAAGCACACTGGTGGCTGGCAGCAGCCACAGGATGGGGGCAGAGGGACAGAGGATGCACCCTGGGGTGCTGGTCTACAATCAAACTACTATCTGTGATTTCTCCCAGGCCCCTTTGCTTTCTCAGGTGCTCTCTGCAGTGCAAACATTCACCTTAGCTCTCCAGAGGACATCCAGGTGAAAACAGGGCTACAGAAATGAGCTATATCACTGCAAACCCAGCCCCCCTGTACTAATTATTTCAGTGAATTAAATACATTTGGCCCATGGCTCTCCCACCAGGGACCAGGAAAAGCAGCTCTTCTTGCTCTGCCAGAGCCTGTGGCTTCCCAGTCGCAGAGTTTGCTCTGGCCTGAGCTCCAGTCTGTGTATGGACACTCAAACCCTGCAAGCTGCTCTGATCCAGCCATGTAGATGTGGCACCTGGGGACATAGTTTAGTGGTGAACTGGGCAGTGCTGGGGGAACACATGGTCATGATGGTCTTAAAGACTTTTTGCAGTCTAAACTTGTCTCTTTGAGTTGATTCTATCTCTAGAGAGTCTCTAGACTTGATTCTATGGGTTGACTGGCAATAGGTTGCCGTGGGGCAAAGCTTTCCCAGAAGAGGTGGATCTGGCTCATGACAAAAAGGATGCTGATAAGGGAGAGGGGTGTAAGTATGGATCAGATAACACTTCCCAGCACCTACCATATGCTGGGTAACAGACCTTCAGGCAGCAGACCGTGCTGAGCACCGTCAGGCTGGCGAGGCTGCACAGCCCGAACAGGACCCCGCAGAAGGCATAGAGGGTGCACACAGCCTGGTCAAACAGCCACCTGCAGGGGGAAAGACAGCCTGCAGGTAGGCCCACCCTGCCCAGGGGCTGCCTGACAGCCCTGCCACTCCGTCCCTGCTCCGGAGGGAGGCTGGGAATCTCCCAGCTCTGGTCCCACACCAGCAGCAAAGCTGAGCACACCCGGTGGGGATCCAATGGGCTGCACAGGTACCAGCACCTGATTAACTGGGAAAACAGAGGCATGATCTTGCCCCTAATTTGCTCCCTGAGCATCCCAGTGACAAGCACAGACCGAGCCTCAGGCCAGGAGCTGCCCTGATCCACACTGGCACACACTGCTGCAGTGCCCATGTGGTGCTGGCTCAGAAACCCACTACCACCCCCTCTGAGTTTTTTGCAAACTGTCCTCAGGCCAGCCCAGAGCCACTCCCCTGAGGTACCTGTGTGCAAAGAAGGAGGGGGTGGCCAAGGGGAAGAGTGTCACTGTCATGCTCAGGTCACTGACAGCCAGGTTGACGATGAAGAACTCGGCAGGTTTCAGCAAGGACCTCTTCTGATAGGCCACCAGCAGCAGCAGTGAGTTCCCAAAGAGGGACATGACACCTGTGGAGAAGGCAGAACAGTTCTGTGTGTAACAGAGCTGGGAAAGGAACCAGGAGCATCCGAGATGTTTGGAAGCAAACACCAGAGAAGTCTACAGAGGGTGGAAAGGGCTCCAGGCTTCCCTCTCTGGGGCAGGCTGAGCAGGGGAGCCCATGGGACCCTCAGAGCTCTGTGAGCACATCTGGAGCTGCTTTATATTGGATCTGATCCCTTTCCCTTCCTGAGATCCTACGGAGGCGTTTGGTAGGAGGGCAGTGATGGGATGAGACTGCAGAGGGCTCCGGGTACAGGATCTGGTCAAAGTCACTCCTTCCAGCTGGAGGGGGGAACTTCCTTCCAGCTACATAAATAACGGGAGCTTTGTGTGATTGCTCTTCTGATGTGAGGCCAAGGAGCTGGGCCCCTCTGCCTTTGTAATTTCCTCCTGGCAATGTCACTCCTGTGAGTCTGTGCTCTCCAATATCATGGTAACAAAACAAACAAGAAGAAAGGCATTGGGAAGATCAAGGAAAATCCAGACTAAATAAAAGAAGGCTCTTTGTTTGCTATTAGTATATTTAAATCAACAGTGGTGATTAAAATTTTATAAGAGACTTTCTCTTTTTCATTACGTAATTGTGCTTTCATGGAAAAGAGGTTTCAGTGTCCTCAGAAGGGGAATCTTTGCTGCTCTTGGGGCAGATTGGACAGGACAAGAGTTTCTCTCTAATGGATTAGGCTGCAAATTAAATCCCGTGGTAAGAACCAGATTCAAAAGCTGCTCAATGGCCAACAGTAAAGTTCCCCTCAGGAGCAGGATTCCCATGTGGGGCCTGGCCAAATCCAGAGCTTTGGAGGCTTTGGAGTGGCTGGAGGGCAGAGTACTGAGATGTCTGTCCTTCTTCCCAGCCTCACAGGGCATTTTTCCCACAGAGTGAGCCTCACATCTGTGCTAAATGTTTTACTAGCTTTACTAACTGCCAGGAGCTGTAGGTGCCTGCAGGAGTCCTGGCAGTCCTGAGGTGTGAGCATCCCTTGGGATCCCATCCTCACAGGCATAAAAATCTCTTCTAGCATTTGGGAGACAGCTTGCTCAGGGCTCACAAGACTGGAAGGCTTTTCTGTGCCCATCATTCACCTCTGGCCCACACCAGCCAGGTCTGGGCCACCTCAGAATGCAGCCCAGCCCCTCAGTTTTGCCTGCTGACCTTTCTGTGCCACTAACTCCAAAACACAGAATGTACACCTGCAGCTTCTGCTGAAAGCAAGGGCTGGATCGAGGTCCACATGCCTCTCAGCAGAATGAAGCTGGTGAGGGTCGGTTCAACTATTCTGCTGCTGAGTGGACACTTCTGGAGGCACCAGTGACTGCAAAGGCCTGAGCAGCTCTGGCAGCAGGCAGCACCTGGGCTGCTCACAGCAGGGCCACGGGGAGAACAGCTCATCTCTGCTTACCAAAGACTAAATAGAGTGTGCCAAAAATCAGGTCTTCTCTCTCTGACAAGGTTGAGGTGAACACTGAGGTGTTGGACACATTTCCCATCTGCAAAGCAAGACACACATGCAAGTGAGAGTGAGTTTGGGGTGCCGAGGGGGTGCCCAGCTCCCTCAGCTCCCGGGGACATGGTGCCACCCTCCTGGGCAGCAGGGTGGGAGCCCCAGCCCTGCGGGGAGGCTGTGCCCCCAGCACCGACCCAACCCAGGGCTCTGATGGGATCAGGCTGCTAATCTCACTTGATTACCATTCTTTCAAGCACAGATTTCACTGATTAGCATTAGCCTTTGGAGTTCGAATCTCTCTGCCAGTCTCGCCAGGTGCTGACTGCAGCAGGCACAGTGTGGCTGGACACAGGGAGCAGCTGCTGGAGCAGGAGGGTTCGTGTTCTGCAGTCCCTGTGTCCTCCAGCCTTCCTGGAATCCTGGAATCCTAGAATCAGCTGGGCTGGAAGAGCCTGCCTTCACATCAGCAGAGACTCTGCTCACACTCCCTGAGCAGTGTGGCCCAGACCTGTCCCTGTGCTCACACAGACAAGGGCATTGGCAACAAGCTGTTCACCACACCCCAGCCCAGGACACCCCACATGGGGCCAGAAACAACTGCCACCTGGACCATCCCTGCTCCAGGCTGGCACCTCCTTCCCCAGCGGCCTGGGGGTGCAGACCTTGAGGGAGAACACTCGTACTAAGTAAAATAAAGAAGAGGAACAATAAGCCATTCCCTTTCTCAGGGTGCCTGACTCAATCATGGAGTTTTATCAGCCCAGTTAGTCTCCCTATTATTTGGTGCAGCTGAGGCAAAAGTTCCCAAGTGCTTAGGGAGTTAATCAGGGGTAGTAGAGCAGAACAGCTGGTTCAGGATATTAATTCTCTTTACTGATAACAAATAAATGGGAAAAAACGTTGTTCAGGTGAAGAAAAAAAAGAGAAAGGGTGAGAGAAAATAATGGTTTAATTACGTGTTTGAACTGCTGTTAGCTTGCTTGCTGGGATGCCTAATGCAAGTGGCATTTCTGCCTCCTTCTCCAAGGCCCCCCCCCCAACCAAGATTTACCCTTGAGATCTTCACTGGCAACCCCAACTGCTGGACAAGAGTGCTGGAAATCCCTGGAGGAAAAAGAGAAACGTTTCCCAAAGTTTCTTCACCTGCCCCATGACAAGCTTGGCCCTAGCCTCAAATCCTTCCCTTACTACAGAGTTACTCATAAAGAATAGCAAAATAAATGGGGCTTGTGTTCATGTACTGTTTAAAATCCCAAGATATTTTATCTCAGGAAAAAGCAGCAATGATAATCTGGGCCGTAGTGGAAGGCAGTTCACTAGCTGTGAGACAGACAGCCAGGGGGTGGAAGGCTCTGCCTGAGGGGAGCAGGCAGTGAGGTGCTGCAGGGAAGTTCTCTGATGTGCTCTTCAGAGGGTAAAGAGTGTCCGTGTACAGGGACAGGTGATTTATACCTCCCTGTACAGACTGAGTGACTCTGGCCATGAGGATGATGTCCTTCATTAACCTAATTGGAAACAACCTTCATTTAAGGCTGAGCAAATCACTCTGAAACTCTCATAATGCACAGTTCTCCCCTAGGCCATATTTCATCTTCCTCAAGAGCCCTTGGAAGCAGCCAGGCTGAACAGAGAACATGCACATCACCTCTTGAGAGGCTTTAGCAAAGCATCCCTGTGTTAAGAACAGGGGAGAAAGGAGAGAATGTGGTCACACAGCTGCACTGGTGACAAGACAGGACAAGGCCCAGCATAAACAGTCTGGAAGGAATTGTTTCTGCTCCTCAGTGTGCACACACAGCAAAGGAGAGAACTGGCAAGCTTAGAGGACTTTATTTCCTTCAGATCCCTGGCAGGTCTCCATCCTGCAATACATCAGGGGAGCTGCAAGTGTCCTGTGAGATCAAGCTGGCAAAAAGGAACAAAAATGCACAGGAGAGGAGAGGAACTTCTATTTCTGACATATTCCTTGGGATAAGCCTTATTCTTATGGCTATGCTTGAGCTCCTCATAAAGCACAAATCTCTGACTGCAATACAGAACTGATAGAAATGCATCTCTTGCACTGATGGATGTGCTGATGTCATTGACACACAGGCAATAGATCAGTTTTATAGAAACATGGAGAGCTATCATTTTTCTGCCTGAAAGTAAATCATAAACTGGATCCTGTAAACTTGTCGAGGCTCTGTGCAGACAACAGGCAAGTGAAGCTGGGATCAGTACAGAAACTAGAGACAAATCCAAGACCTTCCCCTGCTGCTTTCACTGGGGGGCTTGTACAGCCTTCCCCAACCTGTAACAACTTTGAAGGTGGTGCAGTTGTCTGAGCTCCTCTGTGAGGGGGTGCTGGGACCTCTTTCACTCCTGGCCTCAGGAGGTGCTCACAAGGTCTTTTCCCTTGTGGCACCAAGACAGTGAGTAACCTACTCCCCTGCCAATTCACACACATGCTCTGGTTCTGCCTGCCTGCTGCAAACCTGCCCAAAGGGCCCTGCCACCAAGGTGCTCCCCCAGGAGAGTGTGACAGGGGGAGGCTGGCACAGGTCTCCCCCTGCCATCACCTTTAGTGGAGAGTCACAAGCTGCAGAAATACCAGTGCAGGTACTAAACACTTTTGCAATCATTTCTGACAGAAACAGCTACAGGAGTTTTCTTCTAACTCTGAAACACTTGAAAAACATGACTGTGCTCAATCAGGACTAAACCTGTGACTCCTCTGGGAGGGATCCAGCCTAGACTGTCTCCTCGGGGTGCTCAGCAGCACAGCACAGCCCTTCAACATCAAACTGCACGGCCACGTAGTCCCTGGGCACACAGAGCTGCTGCTGAATTTGATTTAAGCTCCATTGCTCAAATTCTGTTCTGAGAAGAGACAGACTGTGAAAGCTCCTTTCCCCTCAATTTAATCAGACTTCAAAATGAGATGAAGTTTTCCAAGCAGCTGCTGCCACAGGTGCATTACCAGGAAACCCTTGTACTCTGCATCCCAGCCCTTACCCTTGGGTTCACAGGAAGAATCAACCCTAAACCTACATCCCACTTCCATGTCTGGCACTGGGAGGACACTAGCATGGTTGGACTGGCCTGATCACATGCCCTGTCTACATGAGAAGTTATACATTTTATTTTGTGTGACTGCCAGTTTTGCCCTTTTCCCCTCCAGACTTGGAGAGTTACTTTTTCTCAATGTGCCACAAAACCAGAGCCTGCCTTGGAGAGGAGGAGGAAACCTGATGAGCCTGAAACTCCACTGACCTCCAGACTCTTTCAATGGTAAATGGCAGGAATCGATTTCTGCCATTCCCAGCACAGGGGAAGCTCAGACACTGCTGCCTGCAAATAGTGCAGGCCTTAAAAAGTCACAGCAGAGCTGAGAACTGCTCAGGATCCGAAGGTCAGCCAACAGTGTGAGGAAAGGCAGTCCTCAACCCCCTCCCTGAAACCACAGAGCTCTCCTGTGCCAGGGCTGTTCCCCACACCACAGACAACCTGTTTTCTGCCCTCCCTTTATCCCCCTGGGACTCTTGCAAGCTCCTTTGAGGGGGTGCCACCCCACGCACACCCCAAGGCGTGTCACTCTCACACACACATACACACCAGTGCCCAGGGGGCCCCGGGGGGGAGCAGAGCTCACACTCTGCACTGCCACTGCCACCCCCGGGACACACCTGTTTTCTGCCCTCCCTTTATCCCCCTGGGACTCTTGCAAGCTCCTTTGAGGGGGTGCCACCCCACGCACACCCCAAGGCGTGTCACTCTCACACACACATACACACCAGTGCCCAGGGGGCCCCGGGGGGGAGCAGAGCTCACACTCTGCACTGCCACTGCCACCCCCGGGACAC
>NW_008659427.1:0-224 GCF_000695815.1 Acanthisitta chloris
TCCTCACCTGGTAGCTCAGCTCCTTGATTCGCCTCTCGGACTTCCTGAGCCCCTTGACTCCCTCCGCGTTCCTCTTCTGCTCGTTCTCCAGCTCGTTCTCCAGCTCCCTCACGCGCCCCTCGAGCTTCTGCACCTGCTTCCTGCCCCCCTTGAGGGCCAACTGCTCGGCCTCGTCCAGCCGCAGCTGCAGGTCCTTGATGGGTTGCTCCCTGTTCTTCTTCATC
>NW_008659427.1:504-755 GCF_000695815.1 Acanthisitta chloris
CCAGACCTTCCATAGAACAACCCAATCCTCCTTGGACCTTCTCCAGACCAACCCAACCCTCCTTGGACCTTCTCCAGACCAACCCAACCTCCTCCAGACCAACCCAACTCTCCTTGGGCCTTCCATAGAGTAACCCAACCCTCTTTGGATCTTCCATAGAGCAACCCAACCCTCCTTGGACCTTCTTTAGACCTTGGACCTTCCTTAGACCAACCCAACCCTCGTTGGACCTTCCATAGACCAACCCAACC
>NW_008659428.1:0-1573 GCF_000695815.1 Acanthisitta chloris
GTGGCACAGGAGCCCCTGGCAGGGCAGGGTAGGGGGTAGAGAGTGGCACATCAGTCCCTGGCGGTGCTGAGAATGGCACATCAGTCCCTGACAGGGCAGAGAGTGGCACATGAGCCCCTGGCAGGGCAGGGCTGGGGACAGTGAGAGCTCAGCAGGAGACACAAGAACCTGTGAGCGAGTGGCTGAGGTGGCACAGTTGGTGTTGGCACCACATGTCCCTGTGGTCTCTGTTGGGCAATCTCTGAGGCTGCTGAGGAAAGAGCCTTGTGGCACAGCTGTGCTGTCACCCACAACATCTTCAGCAGGGAGGGACCATCCTAGGATGGATCCCCATGGAGCTCCTGCCCCTGTGGGAGCAGCTCCTGGGCACACCCATCACCCCTGGGATTTGTCTCCTCTCCACCTGAACCTTCATTCTCTCCACGTTGAAGTGTGGTGGATGCTGTGCCAGGCTCGTGTTGACCCTCTGAGGTTGGAATTTGTCTTCCTGGGCTTTCTGCAGAGGCAGATCCCCTGGGCATTGCCCTATGAGGTGGCTGTATCCAGGAGTTGGTGCCAGCAGAGGAATTAGCCCTTCCCAGGACTGCCTGGCACCCTTGGGTCACAGCACTGCTCACACCAGTGCCAACTGGGCACTGCTGGGGGCTTGGCACGTGGGCACTGAGGTCAGTGGTGGTGTGTGCTGCTGGGGGCACAGGCTCCGAGCTGGAGAGCTGGGATTGAAGGTAGGGAATGGGAATGGGAATGGGAATGGGAGGGCACAGGAGCTGAGGGAAGAGCTGGAAACTGAGGGTGTCCCACGTTGGCATCCAGGAGAGACTCATATCTCGTGATGGAGAGATATTGGGGTGACACTGCCAGTGGTGCCTGTCTGGAGCATCCTCCTGGCATTGACCTGGCAGTGAGATACCTGGAATATCCTCCTGGCATTGACCTGGCAGTGAGATACCTGGAATATCCTCCTGGCATTGACCTGGCAGTGAGATACCTGGAATATCCTCCTGGCATTGACCTGGCAGTGAGATACCTGGAATATCCTCCTGGCATTGACCTGGCAGTGAGATACCTGGAATATCCTCCTGGCATTGACCTGGCAGTGAGATACCTGGAATATCCTCCTGGCATTGACCTGGCAGTGAGATACCTGGAATATCCTCCTGGCATTGACCTGGCAGTGAGATACCTGGAATATCCTCCTGGCATTGACCTGGCAGTGAGATACCTGGAATATCCTCCTGGCATTGACCTGGCAGTGAGATACCTGGAATATCCTCCTGGCATTGACCTGGCAGTGAGATACCTGGAATATCCTCCTGGCATTGACCTGGCAGTGAGATACCTGGAATATCCTCCTGGCATTGACCTGGCAGTGAGATACCTGGAATATCCTCCTGGCATTGACCTGGCAGTGAGATACCTGGAATATCATGCTTGGAGCATCCTCCTGGCATTTACCTGGCAGTGGGACAGGAATGGGATATCTGGAGCATCCTCCTGGCATTGCCCTGGCAGTGGGACAGGAATGGGATTACCTGGTACATCCTCTTGGCATTTACCTGGCAGTGGGACAGGA
>NW_008659429.1:0-22471 GCF_000695815.1 Acanthisitta chloris
ACGGAGGGTCCCGCTCGTCCCCGGGGCGGGGGGCGCTGGGGCCGCCACTCCGCCAGGCAGATGCCACGTCAGCCCTGCTGCAAATGTACAGAAGCACCATAAAAATAGGGAAAAATAATCCACAAGGGAGGAAAAATAATAAAAGAGCAGAAGCGTCGGCGGGGGGAGCAGTGGAAGATCCCTCGTGGTGCCAAAGCCTCCCCGGCAGGACCCATCCGGGGCTGCGCCCCCACCCATGGGTGCACTCCGGGGCAAAGCCCGGCTCTAGGTGGCTGCATAGCTCCGTTCCCCATTCTGGGGCAGAAAAGAGGGATCTAGGTGCTTTCTGACATCTGACTTGGGCAAACTGAAGCTGGACACAGACCCTGGGCAGTGGAAGAGCCTGGAGGACACTGAGCTTCCTGAAGCTTTTCCCTGCACCTTCCTGGCACCTCCAGCCCAAATTCCACTCCTGCTCAGTGACACTGGGGCAAGGGACCCTCAGGAAAATCCCTGAAGGCAACATTGTTCCCACAGGAATGGAAGGACAGGGATGTGGCAGTGGCTGCAAAGGATGCTGAGCATTCTCTTACACTGCCTCAAGAACACTGCTCCTATCCCAGGGATGCTGAGCATCCTCTCCTCCTGCTGCCCTCTCCCAGGGATGCTGAGCATTCTCTTCTCCTGCTGCTCCTGTCCCAGGAATACTGAGCATCGCCTGCACCATGGGACTGTTTTGTTGCTGGACTCCCACGGACTGGGTTGGGGGACATGGAGTGCTGGTGGCCTTACCTTGTCCGCTCAGCTCCCGGAGGGAAGCCAAAGCTGGTGGGAGTCGGGGAAGGGGTAGCTGAAATATCCGGTGATTGCTCGGGAATGGGCGAGTGGGGCACAGTGGGGAGCTCGGCAGGTGGCGCGGGGGGCTGCGTGGACGGTGGGGCGGAGGAAGCCTTGCGCCCTGATGAGGTGCATCGGCGAGCCACCCATGAGGTGTCCATCACCCTGACACCCATGCTGGAGGGACACAGAGACAGGGGCTTAGCACCCACCCAGCAGGAGGGGACCACAACCACTGCAGTGCTACTCCCTAGGGGTGCTGGTCCCTAATAATGCCTCTTCCACTGGGAAGCTGCTGGGAATGAACCTCCATGGCAACAGAACAGGGGTGGCAGCATGGGACATGCTTGTGTCACCCACCAGCCACTTCTCCCTTCTCCAGGTACCAGCAGGCACCAGCATTCTCCCAGCACCCACCCAGCACCCTCCCAGCATACTCCCAGAATCCTCTCAGCTGCTTCCCAGCACCATTGCAGAGGATACAGTACCTTTGGATTTTCCTAAGGCTGCATGGGCAGAAGCACATGATTATTAGTGTGAAAAAAAACACCCTAAAACTGGACAGTACACAGGGTGAGAGCTCACTGCTGGGCAAAGGAGCCATGAGGACAAGGGGCTTTGAGAGAGAGGGCAGGATGGGCACAGCAGGGATCAGGCCTATGCTAGAGATGGAGATAGCTTGGGACGTTTTCTGGAGATGGGAAGAGCCTTGAGGACATTTCTTGGAGATCGGGAGAGCCCTGGGGTGTTTTCTGGAGGCAACTCAATGATCAGTAGTCTCTGTGAGGTGGCATAGGGGGGCAGGCACAGGAAAGGCACAGGGAGCAGAGTCCACAGACTGTGGGGATACCAGGACACCCATCTGCACAGCCCTGGTGCCAGACCATGGACCACCCCACTCCCATCTGCATTGGGCTGGGGGCAGGTGTCAAGCCCCAGCCTCACCTGAGCATCCCCAAGAGCCCAGCATGGAGAACAGGGGGTCCTCCCACCCTGGGACCACCCAACCTCCACCAGTTCAGTGCCACCCACCCCAGTGTGGTGGCAAGCTGGGGATGCTGAACATCCTCTCTCACTGCTCCTAGAATGCTGCTCCTCTCCCAGGGATGTTGAGCATCCTTCCACCTGCTGCTCCTGGGATACTGCTCCTATCCCAGGGACACTGGCATAGCCACACCTCCCTCTCCCCAAACCCTGGCAGTGCAAAGACCCTACCCATCCTTCTTGTAAAACTCCAGCATCATGTTGTCCGTGGCCACACTGAGGGGTCGCCGTGCCTGGTCATGCTGCCGGCGATCGGCGTGATCCATGTCCGGGGAGGGCATGGAGCTATAGTTGGCATTGTGGTTGATGTGCACGGGGCTGCCATAGTTGCCCGTCACGTTGAACTCAATGTCTGGGAGGTGGGAAAGGACAGGGGGTACGTTGGGATGTGTGTACTCAGAAAGCAGGAAGATTGGGGATATTTGCACAGCAGAATGCTTGGGAGGGTCTCAGAGCAGCTGTGTTGGGCTCACAATTATGACTAGTCTTGCCAGATCTCTGCCCGAGCCCTCTCTAAGTCGAGTCAAGCTGAGAGGGCTGGCAAAAATAAAACTGGGAGCTCAGCATCCTCTCCCCAGGGAGGATCGGGAGGTCCCAAAAAGCCCATCCTGACCCCATGGCCACAGGGCACAGTGTACCTCCAGGGAAGAACCAGTCAGCATGCTGGATGAGCGGCTCAATGATGCCCACGATCTGCAGCGAGACGGTTGTCATCATCTCCGTCATGTTTCTGCAAGGTGGTGGGCAGCAGCTCAGCAACCCCACTGCAGTCCAGCCTTATTCCCAGCAGGATTTGGCCCTAGACCTCCCCTCATCCCCTTCCCCAGCATCCCTCTGTCATGCTCATTGTCCACCTGATACCTTACCCATCTGTCTGTGGCCAGAGGAGGTTGGGCCCCAGCACGATGGCCACGTTGCTCGGTGTCATTTTATTCATGTCCTGGTACTCAGTCAGCTTGGCCAGAAATTTAATCACATACCTGGAAAGCAGATCCAAAATGTGTCGGTGTATTGATCACACCCTCTCTGTCCTCTCCCCATGTACTGCAGGTTGTGGCTCACCTGATGTTGTTGTAGTTGGCTTTGGGAAGCTTCTCGCAGGTGTTCCAGAGAGCCTGCAGCCGCTTCTCCTGCTCCGGGATGCTGCAGGGAAGTGGGAGAGTTACCCCCCCATCCCCATTCCATCCTGGATGGATGCCTCCATCCCTGCCCTTGAGGACCCTGTGAGATGCTCATGCTGCTACCAACACCATATAAGTAAATTAACCCCAAAAACCCAGACAAAAGGAGAAAGAAACATTTTGACAGCAGGTCAGATGCTGGTCCTCTCTCCATCTCTATGGTACCTGCCCAGGGTTTGTGTTTTGGGGATGTGTTTGCTTTGAAAGGAGAAATCCCTGCAAACAGACCCCCCCCGACCAACAGCCCACTCTCCCACATGCCACCCTCAGTGACTGTCCCCCCACTATCATGCCACCACCATGTCCCTGCTGCGCTCCAGCACTCCCAGGGCAGGTAAGGGACTATATCCAGGCACCACTGAGGTGGTTCCTGCTGCAAACCAAGATACTCCTTCTCCCACTGCCCTCAGCATGTCATCCCTTCCCCAAACAGCCCCCTGCAGTGCGCCCCTCAGTGGCGCAGTCCTGCTGAGTTTGGGGCGCTGGTGGCACAGGTGGGAGTTCCCTCTGCCAGCTATCCCCCAGAGTCTGCACATCCCTCCAGAAACAGCACCCAAGGGTGTGCAGAAAGGTGCTGGGAAGGTTCAGCCACATTGGCCAGGGTGCTCTGGACCACTCTGGGAACACCAGGGGCAGGAGACATCAGGCTCACCCTCTCTGTGACCCACAATCTCAAGGAGCATCACAGAACACTCCTGGCTCTCAGACACCAGAGGAATCATCCCAAATGCTGTAAGCCATGTCAGAAATAACTCCTGGGCTCCCAACCATCCATGGGGACCCAAGATGCCACCACTTGTGTCACAGGGGAATGGGAGAGATGTCCCAGACTCACTTGGAGGCCTGGATCCACTCCTCGTACAGCTCAAACGTCATGAGGGGCTCCGGCAGCTCCCGCAGGTAGGACTTGAGGGCTCCTGTGGCACATGAGGGACACAGGGATTGGCACTGCAGGTGGCACCAGCTGTAGGGCACCAAGTGATTTCGCTCCTGGACATTTCGACTCCCATCCCTCCCAACCTTCCCACCTACCATATCCTAGAGCACCTGCTAGTCTCCTTGGCTTGGAGGAGGCTGTAGGACCCCCTAACCCACAGAAACCACCTTGCCAACCCCATTAGTCCCTCAACCACCTCCCCGATTCCCCCCAACAAGTGTTCTCCCAGATCTCCATCACTTGTTTTTGTCTAGGATGTCCATAGCCCCTTATCCTGGGAAAAGGTTCCCATTGGGAAGCCAGAGTTCAATCCTGTGTCTGCCAGAATGCCTGGCCCTGGAGGGACACAGGGACTGGCGCTGAAACCTAGCTAACGCTTAATGGCAGCCCAGTGAGCTCAGATTTGGTTTTGGAGAGGGTCTTCCCCCCAGAAAAGGTAAAAGAAGATGGGAAGTTTGATGATAACATTAATGAATCTTCAGCCCATGTCTCTAGCCTGTCCAGGTCCCTGTGGATGGCAGCACGACTCTGGGACATCCACTGTCCCCAGATTTTGTTACCTGCCAAACTCACTAAGGGTGCACCCTGCCCCATCCACCAGGTCATTAATGAAGGTGTTAAACAAAATCAGCCCCAGTGCCAACTCCTGGACTCCGACAGCTACTGGCATTCAACTAGACTTTGTGCCACTGATCCCGCCCTTAGGGTGCCCATGGCAGGTGCCTAGGAGGGCCACCCCACACACCACCTCCACCCCACCATGAGGAGCCTCTACCAGCAATGGCATGTGGGTCGGCCGAGTACTCCTGCACATCCACCACGCAGCAGTCCAGGGCTGCCTTGAGCTTCTTCAGCTTGGAGGCAGAGGGGGCCACTCGGAAGAGACCCTTGGCAGAGGACACAGGAGAGCATCAGACAAGCTTTGGGGCTGGGGATATGCCCAGAGCCCCCCTGTTCCTCACCCCTGCCCTGGAGGCACCCCTGTCCCCTTCCATCATGCCCAACCAAGGTTGGTTGGATATGGGACCCACCTCCTCCTGCATTCCACACTCCAGCAGCATCGTCACACATGCTTCCACGGGGAAGGCAATCTCCCGCCCGCTGACAGCCAGGTGCTCCTCCAAGGGCTTCCCAAAGCAGGGCTTCTCCATCCACGCCTCTGTGACAGGCAGAGCACGTGAGGGGAGAGGGAGGATGGCGCCGGATCCAGCACACCCTCCCCAAAAGGCCCTTGGATTGCTGTTTTGGCAGTCAGATGTTGCTAAAAGAAGATCCTCCACCTTTGTCCTGGGCAGCTCAGGAAGTGCTTTTTAAAGATAAAATCTGAAGTATTTTCCAGTCTTCACACGGATATTTCAAAGAGACTGGTTAATGTTTTCTGGTGGGAGCAACCATAGGCAAAGCTTTGCAGTATTTTCCCCCTCCTTCCACTACAATTTAAGGCAGGAAAATTTTGTGGGATTGAGAGAAAAAAGAGTACAAATCTCTCCCTGTTCTGCTGTAGCAATGGCAGCACCACAGACTCTGGCCCAGGAAGGTGCTGCTCTCCAGGCTGTCGTGAGGGGCTCACCCCAATCTCAGGCTGACAGCCCAGTGCCTATGGAGGCTGCGCACCACAGAGTGATGCCCTAAGCCTCCCCCTCGGTGCTGCGTTCCCATGTCTGATGCTGCACTTTATGGGGATATTCACAGAATCACAGAAGGGTCTGGGTTGGAAGGAACCCTAAAGACCATTCAGTCCCTGCCATGGGCAGGCACACCTTCCACTAGCCCAGGTTGCTCCAAGCCCTGTCCAACCTGGCCTTGAACACTTCCAGGGATGGGGCAGCCACAGCTTCTCCAGACAACCTGTGCCAGTGCCTCATCATCCTCACCATATTTGGGCAGGTTCCCCCTCTCCACGAAGCTGACTGGATCCTGTGCCCCCTGACCACATGGGACGGACATGGGATGCCCTCCCCAGTTCCAGAGCAGGTGGGATGCAGACAGGACAAGCAACGGGAGGATGCTCAGCCACAAACCCAGCACCACACCATGCCATGAGGTCACGCAGGAGCCAGCTCATTGCTGCAGCAAAGCCCTGCATAGTGCTGGCATGACTCAGGGCCCCTCAGTGTCACATGCAGGAATGGGACAGGTCCCGCAGGCACTTACCCTGCTGGGCTTTGATCTGGGGCAGGACATTCTGCAGAAGTGCTAAGGACTTGCGATGGTACTCTGCCTGCACTTCAATCAGCTGCGGAGAAACACACACCAGCAGTCACCCCGGGGACAGGGATGCAGGAGTCCCGTGGGGCCAAGTGGCACTTACAGTTTGAAAATAGTTTGCATAGTCTACTTCTTTGGCCACAAAATTGTACATGTCAGCCGAGAGCTGATCCTGTGGAGAGCAGAGAATTAGTCGCTGTGCCACTCATGCTGCCCTGGTGCCACCACGATGGCCCTTTCCAAGGTCACTGGAAGGGACCAGCTCGGTCACACCAGGAGCCAATGTGGCAGCGCAGCACATGCTCAAGATGTGCTTGGGATGTTGAGTATATGGTAGCACCGTGGGGTTTGCTTTCTGCTGCCCTGCGAACACATCCACCCTCACCTCCCACTCCAACCCAGCTCCATCCCAAGCCCTTGGCACAGACCAGATCAGTGGGGCATTGGGGGCTTCCTGCTCCAAATTGCAATGAGCCCTTAGCACCAGGACACAAGTCTTTGCCCTCATGCTTGCAAAATAGACTTTGCCACTTCCCCAGTTGCTCCTCTCTGAGAATCTCCTTGGATAACTCAACTGTAGGAAAATCATCAGGACTTTAAAAACATGTCCCAGTTGCAACATCCACCACTGTACAGTGAATATACTGGGGGCAGCTCTTGGATGTGCTGGCCTGCTGGAAATGTCTGGTTGTGTGGGGCAGCAACACCCCAAGATCGGGGGAGACAGCCCGATTTTGGGACTAGATTTTAAAGGACGTGCATTCTGGTTGTGCCCCTGGAGAACAGAGTCAGGATTTGAGACACACACACAGCTCCATCACCTGCCCTAAAGTTGCCCAACAACTACAGCACCGTTTGCCCAGTTTTTGGCATTTCCTGTCCCAGAGGAATTTAAAGCCACATAAAATTTTCGATGAGTTTTATCACTGAGTCCCACAGCCTGTGACAAAGGTGCTGGCGGGACCATCACACCTCATTCAGCCACTTTTCCCACTCAACATGGCCCTGTGGGATGGTGGTGGGGGTGATGTGCTTGGCACATGCCAGCACTTCCGGCAGGTGTTGGTGATTAAATTAAGTTTACTTATATAATCTTAGAAATTAATTGTGTGATTACTTAGTGTTTGGCTGCATTGTAACTTGCTCAGTGGGCCCTGCCTGAAACTTAGCATGGGTGAACTTCAGATGAACCCTGTTTGCTAGCATGAACAGCTGAGCAGGGGAGGAAATGGAGACTGGATCCATTTGTCCCACCAGATAAGAGGACTCAAGGGAAAAGACCTTCAAGAACAGGCAACAGATAAGGGATGAGACCTTGGTAGATGTAAAGCGGCGGGTAAACATAAATCAAGCTTGTCACTGAGCTGCACAAGACACAAGGTAACAACAGTAAATGGTCTGTCTGTCTGGACATGGAGAGAGAATTCAATGCGGTGTTAGAGGACCCCAGATCAAAAATCACCAGGTGTGAGCACATGAAGGAGAGAGCATCAACTGAAAGGGTATAAAAGTCCAAGGGTTTCTTTGTTCAGAGTCCCTGCCAGATGAAGTTGTTCTTACTGCTGTACCATTCCGTTATGAAATTAATTTTTCTTGGAATTTGACACCACTGTGGGAAATCTAAAGGAGAGACATTTCTTGGTGACACAGGAGAGACCCTAGGCCACCACTGGATCCTCCTACCTTCAAACATCCAACTGCCAGCATCAGGTGAGTTCACCTGGGACCTTTGGAGCGGGAGGCACTGAAGGGTGAGTATTAAAATTCCCTGAGCAGATTTGGTGAAGCTTCTGTAGTGGGTTTGAGCCCCTCAGTGTCAAGGGAAGTTTGGGCCCTTCCCCCACTGCAGCTTGCTTACAGGTGCACAGCCTGAGCAGCACAAGGTGTAGGGCGTCCGGACCCCTCACAAGGCACAGGGGTCTGAGTCCTTCACAAGGTGCACATAGAAAGGGCTTCAAGCCCCTCTTAGTGCTTAAAAATGATGGGAAATAAACCCAGCACAGCAAAGGCAGAGAAATATGTTTAACAGCAGATTAACAGTGCCAGGGCTGGGTTTACTCAGTCTTGAGCTCGCTGGCTCCTGCCAGGATGGGTCCCTGGGAATGGGATGCTCTCCAGCTTCAGCACGATGGGGACAAAGGAACTAGGGATGTCCTGCGTGGGTGGTGAGTATCACCACCATGCTGCGTTTGGGGATGGGAACCAGCCAGAGGAAGGTTTAACATGGGCAGTGGGGCAAGAAAAGATGAAGAGCAGGGTAAGAGGAGAGGCTGGAGGTTTTCCCAGGTCCTCCTGCAGCAAGGAGCAACCCCCCCAGGAGCCCCAGATACCCTGCAGATCTCCACTCTGTTGGCTGCCTCCTCCATCTCTTCCCTGAGAGCGTCAGCTTTGGCACCCGAGGGCTGCAGGTTGCTGGCCAGGCCCGAGGACTTCACAGACTGCTGCCACCTGTGGAGAGGGCAGATGTGTCACGGGGAGCGCAGAGCAGTGGTCAGATCCCAGTTGACTTGGAGGGCAGCTCCGGGGAACCCTGAGACAAGCCCAACATGGACCTCAGGATTGAGCAACATGGAGATGATCCCAGTCCAGCTGGGACACAGCATCCACTCCCAGCCCCAGTCATCCCCACCCCCACAGCTGCACGCTCTGGGCTCTAATGAAGAAATTATTTTCAGTAGGATAATGAGCCTTATCCAGGCGGGAGGAAACAGGAAGTTGATGGGAGAGCCTTGATATGATACTGGGGACTATGGACACCTCCCAGACCTCTCCAGCTACCATGATGTGGGGGGCTTGGCTAACAGCCCCAGGCAAAACCCCAAGTGCAGCTTGCCAGGTCCCACCACAGCACTGGGACACAGGACAATCCCCAGCACCCCTCAGTGCTACTCCGTAGTGCCAGGAGCACATGGCTCTTTGCCGTCATGTGATGACCTCGCCAAGATAGAGAAAAACTAGATTTCTGCCAGAAAAAAATACTCTTTCTGCAGAAGGCAGGCAAGGAAAAGCGATCTATACATTCTGCATACAGGAGCAGAAATTTTGGCTCACTGCAGAGCTTGACTTCAAGGTACATAGTGACGCAAGTGAGACTTACTGTCCCAAGGGAACTGTGGTGCCAGGGCTCTGGGACCTGCTCTCCCTGGAGCTACCCATCACTTGGGAATTTTTATTTTTCATAAAGCAGCTTTGAAGCTGCTTCCTACCTCGTCCTGGAGGAGTCCATGTCCAGCACAAGCTTTGCCAAGTGCTTCCTCTGCTTTTGGATGTTCGGGATTTCCACCTGCAGCAACACACAAGAACAGGAGAGATAAACATCCCTGGAGAGGTGTCCAGGGATGGGTCACACCTGATCACGACTTTAGGAGTTTGAGCTGGGGCAAGCCAGGTGGAAAAGAATTCAGCTCCCTCTTTTAACATCATCAGGGAGATGGCACAGATAATCCCTCCTCCACTTCCCACCTGGGCTGTGTCACCCCTGACAGCCCTGATCACAAGCCACATTCCTCAGAAGAGCATCCTTGGGCATCAATGCTTCTTGCCTTGCAGAGCTGGATGAGTGCAGGAAAAGGGATTTTGGGGATGGCATTGCAAAGCCCCTCTGGGGATGGCATTGCAAGGCCCCTCCATGCAAGGGCACCACTTCCCAAAGAATTTGGTAGAAGACATTTTGCTGGGCCTAAAAGGCAAAATTGAGAAAAAAATGTTGGCAGTAAGCGGGAAAAGGAGGGGGGAAAAGATCCTCAAACCAACAGAATGTGTTTGGAGCTTGAAAAATGGGTCAGAACTAGGAGTGTTAACGCACTGCCTTGAGAAAGGCAGAAAGGAGGCAGAGTAGTGAGAGCAGGTGAAGGAGTCCTGCAGGACATGGCCCCAGCAGCCAGCCCAGCTCCAGGGGTCAGGAACCAAATAAGCTGCCAAAGTGGTGCTTTCCCCATTTGAATGTGAGTCCAGCACAGTGACACCCCAACCAAGTGACCTCCCACCACTGCTCACCTCAGCCAGCACAAAGAGGGGCTCGATGACGTCTCTCTCCACCTGTAGCTCAAAGTGGATGAGCTCCTGTGCCAGTTTGTCCTCCGCCTCTCCGCACAGCCGCAGCATCTTCCTGCAAGGTCACCGGCACAGCTGGGCACCATGAAGCTGGGGGACATGGGGGCCGTTCTGCACCCACAGGGTGGGCGAGGGCACTCAGCACCCCTGGTGATCTTGGCAGAGGCATGGGGCAGCCTGTCCTTGGCAGAAGGCTGGAGGGAGGGCAGCAGCCAGGAGACTGTGGGCAGCCTAGGTATCAGGAAATCTCATTCCCTAAGTTACTGTAACAGTTATTATTATATTATGATATGCATTATTATTATTATATCAGTTTGAAATTGTATCCACTTTCGCAAGATATACAGATATATAGATATATACATAGTTTACACTGTACACCGCATTATCAAAGGACTCCAGCTTATCACAAGGAGAACTGCACTACAAGGTGATCGATCCCTGCACTACTGAGATCACAATGAGCATCCCAGCCCCCCAATACTGCTGTTAACCCCATTATTATCTGGCATCATGAATAAAGAACAGCAGCAATTCCTGGCAGCAAAATTCTGGCAGCATCCCAACACTCCCCAGCAGCATCAGAGCACTGGGGGAGACCCAGGCCCCCTTACCCCAGCAGGGAGTCATCACCCAGCACAGCCGATCCCTCCATCAAGCACTGCGCCAGCGTCGTCAGCGGCAGTTTCTTCTGCAAAGAGAGGGGCTGTGTTCCCACCCCAGTGGCCCCTCACAGCTCCCCACCACCCCCCAGTCCCTGGAGCCCTGCCGCAGCCTCACGGAGCGCTTGTCAGCATCCACGCCTTGCTGGCCCTGCAGACATGCCGTCAACTTCTTGTGGGTGCTGTGGGAGACCTGCTTCACCAGCTCCAGGCGCTTCTCCACCTGCAGATGCAGTGGTGCCCGTCACCTGTGTATCCCACCAATCCTGCACACACCATGCAGGGACATAGAGGACCTTGCTTTTCCACCAAACCAATTTGAATTGCAGCTGTGTTGATTACAACAGCCCTGAAATTCAGCCCAGTCTCAGGGCAGGTATGCTGCTGCCCCATCTTAGCCCTGGAACAAGGCGGGGGGCTGGATCCAGAGCAGCCTCTGAAGCCCCAGTGTCCACAGGTGAAGCAGTGTTGTCTCCCTCCCAGCCCTTTCCCAGCCTAGTTTTCAGGTCAGCTGGAATTGGATCCAGTCTTGTTTCTGCCACTCTCTCCACTGAATTATCTCCAAAAGGTGTAAAAATCTACCATGTCACATTGTTGGAGCCAGAGATACTCTGAGAGCTGGAGCACCTGTGCTCTGGAGCCAGTCTGAGAGAGCTGGGGATGTCCACCCTGGAGATGAAAAGGCTCTGGCTCCTTAGAGCCCCTTCCAGTGCCAAAGTGGGCTCCAAGAAAGCTGGAGAAGGACTTTGGACAAGGACATGGACTGACAGGACAAGGTAGAATGGCTTCAAACTGCCAGAGGGCAGGGTTAGATGGGATATTGGAAATAAACTGTTCCCTGTGAGGGTGGTGAGGCACTGGCACAGGTTGCCTAGAGAAGCTGCAGATGCCTCAACCCTGAAGTGTTCAAGGCCAGCTTGGACGGGGCTTGGAGCAACTTGGTCAAGTGGAAGGTGCCCCTGCCCATGGCAGGGTGCATGGAATGAGATGCTCTTTAAGGTCCCTTCCACCCAAATCACTTTATGATTCCATGAATTCGGTGATGGATTTGTGAATTCACATCCTTTTGCTGGCACTTTCCCAGCTGCCTCCCTCCCAGGATGCACAGGAAGCCAAGAGACCATGACCCCCCAGCATCAACAGCTGATGCTCCAAGGCACCATCTAAGGCTTTTTGCTTGGCTGTCTTGCTGAAGTCACTCAACTCATCAGTTTTGGGAACTGTCCACTCCTGTCACAGGTCCCTTCCCCAGGGCAGGATATGGAGCAGCAGGCACCCGCAATCTGGCCAGCCCTATCAGGATGCCATCCTGGCAGAGAAAAGACTGGATCCAATTCCAGTTGACCTGAAAACCAGGCTGGGAAAGGGCTGGGAGGCATGTGGGATGGAGACAATGCTGCTGCTCATGCTCCCAACCCCCTCCTCCTACTCCCAGCCTCTTTCATTCCCGTGGGATATCGCGGCACTGACTGACACACAGCTGCTGCCGCATCCAGCACCCATGGGTGGATGCCCGGGCACCCATAGACACCCTGGGAATGAATCAGTCAGACCAGGCAGAGAAGCTCACCTGCAGGAGATCTTCACTCAACACCTCAGTCTTCTCAGCTCTGCAAGACAAGGAAGAAGATAAAGCATTGGTGAAGGATCCGGCAAAGGTGCCAGGTGCCAGGGCGGCACACTCTTTATCCCAGTATGTGCTCTTCCGTTGGGATGCAGGTGGTGATTTAAGGATCTCTAGTTCCACTGGCCATCGGCTCCTCTCCTAAATAAGCAAAGGATGGATCACCTTCATGGCTCACTGCCGTGTGGCAGGGTGCTCCCCTGATCTCTCCCTCATTTTACAATCATCCCCAGCAAAACAGGGATGTTAAAGTCCCAGGGGGAACTGTGCAGTGCTGCAGAGGGAGGCGGTGTGTCTATGAAGGAAAGCATGTCCCTGGGCTCCCCACACTCTCAGTGCTGTGGATTTCAAGAACACAGTCTGTCCGCACGACTGAGCCTTCTTGGGCTGATGCAGTGACTGGATTTGCAGTGGCAGCTGCTGCCTGGGGCCTCGCCATAACCCTTCCTGCTGCTCACTGGAGACGGATTTACTGCTCCAGAGTTCATGTCATCCACTGTCTTCACTAGCACAGAGCACTGGGGATGTAGAAGGAGACACAAACCCACCATCCCTGGCCTTGCATGGGCCTGCAGCATCCTGCCCGTGGAGCCCATGGCTACTCCTCACCACTGCTGCTCAGGCTCATTTAAACCATCACACACCAGACCATTTATTCATTTTTCCAGGGATCTTAACAAGTCCAGTGCACCATCTCACTTGAAAAATGATGTCTGTCAAGATGTGTTGGGACAGAGCTGTGATTTAGCCAATCAGTCCATAAAGGTTGGTTAATGAACAGCAACCCAAGGCCTGGTTGATCTTTGCCATCCAAGCTGGTTTCTCAGCTTGGAAAGATGGAGGGAAGTATGAAAAAAGTGGAAATAAGGAGCAAGCATGGTCAGAACAAGGCTCAGAGAGCAAGCCTGGCACAGCAGTGGCTCATCCACAAATGAACCATGTCCAAAGCATTTTAGAGAGTGTAAATCATAGAGTGAGTTAGACGAGACTCTACAGCTCATTTTGTTCCACCCCATGCCATGGGCAGGGATATCTCCCACTAGCCCAGGCTGCTCCAAGCCGTGTCCAACCTGGCCTTGAACACTTCCAGGGATGGGGCAGCCACAGCTTCTCTGGGCAACCTGTGCCAGTGCCTCACTAAATCAACGACATTAAATCTGCTTTGTAAATTGGTTTAAAAATAAATTTTAAAAATAAATAAATTTTAAACCCACTTATTTATTTCAATTTTAAAAAAAAGAGATTTAAATTAACAATTAGAACATCCATATGATGCCCAAGGGATGTGCTGTCTGTCTAGGAGCAAGGGCTGATCAGCTTCTCGTCCTCTTCTGCAAGTCACCCTCACTATGATTTAGACATGGTTGGAAACACCACAGAATTACCACAAGCAGGGAAAAGAGCAGCAAAACTCCACTAGCACAGACACAATGCCCGTTCCCACTCCCTCACCCTGGCTCGGGATATATTTAGCATCCCGCAGGAGTGGGAGGCAGCAGAGAGTCAGGTGAGTGTCACACAGCCCCGGGCAGGGACCTCCAGCACACAACCCTGCTGCTCGCTTGGCACCTTATGAATCCTTCCAAACCTTAAAATAAAAAGTGATTTTTCTTCATGTGTTTTCTCCTCTTCCAGCCAGGATGGTGGATGGGATTTGCACACCCCATGGTCCTGCGCTGGCAGGTCTCTCACCAAGCAGCCACAAACCAACATGTGCTGTGCTCTGATGTGCATTTGGGAAGCAGAAAAAGATGTTTTGAACAGATTAAAAAAAATCTGGTCTTGATCTGCTTTTAAGCACATCGTCAGTGTGAAAAACCCCAGTGGCTTTAATGGAGAGCATCTCCCCAGCACAACTCCCAGCACCAGCACTACACACCTCAGGATGTTCAAGCAGATTGTACAGCTTCCCAGTGATTAATATAGCTGTTAAAGGGGGGAAAAAACAGGCTGCAGTGTTGAATAGATGGGAATAAGCAAATAAGCTGTTGGAGCCACTCAACACAGCTGCCCAGGGCAGGGGCAGAATCATGGGCACACAGCAGGAGCACAAGTTTCCCCCCTATGGGAGCTGGGATGCTTTCTCCTTCCCTCCTGCTTGCAGCAGGGACAGGGGTCTCTGCATGGCCTCAGGGACACCACAACCACCAGCTATTGCAATGAGCATGTGGCAGGGCTGCAGTGGACAGGGGACATGGCAGTAGGAGCTGGGTACCACATCCTGCCAGTGCTGGACACCAGCATCCTGAGCCAGGCGTCACCCTGGTCTCATGCCTTGGCTTGCAGAACAGGGTAAAATGTGGCCCCAGGAGCCATCACGGGGTGTTTTTGCAAAGCTAAAGCAGGGTACAAGTCTCTTGCCCTGAGGCACCTGGATCCTACAGGCGATGCCACCAGCAGCTATGGCAAAGAGCTATGTCAGGAGATCCTAGCCCTGGGATGCACCAAAAAAACTACAAATAGTGTCCAGAGAAGGGCAACGAAGCTGGTGAAGGCTCTGGAACATAAGTCCTACGAGGAGAGGCTGACGGAACTGGGATTGTTTAGCCTGGAGAAGTGGAGGCTCAGGGGTGACTCTCTACCACTACCCAAAAGGAGGTTACAGCCAGGTGGAGGTCAGACTCTTCTCCCAGGCAACTAGTGACAGGATGAGAGGACATAGTCTCAAGCTGTAGCAGGGGAGGTTTAGGTTAGACATTAGGAAGAATTTCTTTCCCGAAAGGGTGATTAGACACTGGAATAGACTGCTCAGGGAGGTGGTAGAGTCACCTTCCCTGGAGGTGTTTAAGGAAAGACTGGACATGGCACTCAGTGCCATGGTCCAGTTGACATGGTGGTGTTTGGTTATGGGTTGGACTTGATTTCATAGGTCTTTATCAAACATGACTAATTCTGTGATTCTGTAACTCCCCCCAGAGAAAGTCTCTGTACTTGCTCCCACTGGCAGCACTCCAGAACATACAAGTCATATACAGGAGCACAAGAACTGAGTGGTGCCTCCCAACCCCCAGCACACCCAGCCCAAGCTGCTCCACGTGGCCATTTTATGTGTAAAAACTAAACATCATCCTATGCCACCGACATTGCACTGTGCTCCAGCTCTGTGCAGCTAATGCCACTGGGAAAAATCCCATTATATCCATTACATTTCTAAAGTCTCAGCCTAAAGTTAACACGGTTTTACAGGAGCTTATACGGTTTCATGAGCCATCCTGTGAGGCTGCAGCAAGTGATGCTTAGTGGCAAACACACAGCCTGCCTAGGAGCATCCAGGGAGATGGAGATACTCCTGCACACCCTGGGCTTTGGGGTGTATTTTTTGAGTGTTCAGCTTGCACTGGCACTCAGATGCTGAAGAAGAACCCAGTGCTCCAGTGCCATCTCGCTGGTACCCAGGGATTTCCCCGGGGCACCCAATGGGGATAGAGAAACATGATCCTACTGCCTTTTCTGGAGCAGCAAGATGGCAGCATCTCTCCAGGGATTTCTGCAAAGCATTTCCAGTGCGTTCAGCCCTGAGCTTCTTTGCTCAGATCTTCCTCTTACTCAAACCTCCCTGGTTTGTGCTTTCTTCTCCCTTGCAATATCGTACTCCAACCAGCCCCCAGCTTGAGAACGGATGAAGGTGTCTCTGCGTACCCCAAGCTTTCTCATGTCCTCTTCCCATCCCCAGGGAGAACCATTCACTCGCTCCTCAGATTCAGGAGCCCCAGCTCCTGGTTTGCCCTCCAGCTGTTGCCCACTCAGACCATGTGGGACTTTGGAGCCCAGAACAGGAAGGTGCTTCCAAAATCACAGCTCTACAGAAACCCACTGACAGTGTCAAAAGGAACCAGTCTGGATGTGACTGATAATGGGAAACATGTCTGGCTCCATCAGAGGTGCTCTCCCGGTTTCAGCCTGGCATCTTGTTCCCAACCAAGGAAATCCCAAGCCTCCTCCAGACACACCTGAGCCCATCTCTATCATGCACCAGTTCCTCCCCAGACCCCTGAAAGCTTTCATCACCAACCTCCAGCCCTTTCTGGCATCCCCCAGTCCATCCCCAACATACTCCCAGCACCCTCCAGTTCCTTCCCAGTCCCCCAAATCCACTCCAGCCCTCCAGCCCCCTCTGTGCCTCATTGCTGGCTTCATACAAGCAGCAAGAGCTGAGCAGGGATGCTGCTGCCTGAGTCATCACACAGATGCATGAATTCTACCTCTGCCATGGGGTAACAGTCATCCCAAGCCCAGGGGGTAGTAGCAGAGCTCCTGCTTCCACAAACCCATCTCCTTCCCAAATTGCTCTTGCACCCAGAGGAATTACTTGGGGGTTCCACAGAGTCAACAACAGGGAACAGAGGAGAACAGGCTCCTGCATCCTGTGGCAGCTGGTGGCTACATCAGTCCTCCCTTCCTCATGCCCTGTCAAACCCAAAATCCCATACCCCCAAATGATGCTCAAGGGTCTGGTGTGTGGGAAGGGGCGATCCAGTGGCTGGAGTAGACAACCATCAGAGCAGGCAACAGGTGGCACCACCAAAACATCTCCTATAGGCACCAGTTTAAGCCAGGAATGGCTTCACAAAATCCTTTACACCCATTTATTTTCATGTGGGTATTTCCTTCCCCATGCCTTGCAGGGTGGATGAGTCCATGGGCACTGTTGCTGGGACACAACACCCAGGAAATGGAGGTGATGGGTTTTGCCTCGGCAAAGGTCAGCACCCAAAAGAGGGGTGTGGGGACTCCCTAAATTTCATGACTGGTCCCTAATCTTCCAAACCTTCATGCCTTGAGTCACATGCATCCTGCGGGAGCATCCCTTGGAGAGGCAGCCAGCATTACCAGCTTTCAACACTTTCTTTCCCCTTTCCTTTAGGCAAATAAAAGCCTGCTCTTCCCCTTCTCCTCCAGATCTCCACCCTGGAGTTGTTTTATCCAGCACAAATCCAGGCACTCCTCAGCCAGCACCCAGACACTCTGTCCCTCCAAGCAGCTGGGAGAAAAGGGACAATTAATATAGAGAGTTAAAGCAAATGAGTGGGGGATGCAGTCACAGTATGGTCAGGCATTTGCTTCTGCAAAAACTAATTGCTGCCAGCAGAAATCAACACCAACAAAGCAAATTAAGTTGATTCCCAAATAAATACATGAGCTTCCAGTGCCTTTACCTGAGGAGATACAGCAGAGCCAGTGCTTCCCCAGAGCATCTCCTGATGCCAGCAATCTCCTGGCTGGTTCCCCTCTGATGCTCCAACAACCCAAACAAGGAGGAGCTGGCCTTGCATTTGACCCTGAGCCAGCAAAACTCCAAGCACAACAGGGATTCTGTGGCAGCATTATCTCTAAATGGGAAAAACATCATTCCTGGGCAGTGGGCAGTGCTTCACCTGGCGTGGTGACAGCATGAGCACGGACACATCTCCAGAGGCAGAGCCTGTGATGTCTCAAGGACTCTCTTGCCCACACCTCCTGACCAAAATATCCCTATCACCCCCATCCCTGACCACCCCTCACTGCAGTCTGCCCATAAATATTTAATCACTGTTTAATTACCAACACTGATTCCAAATTTCTCCTTGCTCCTGCCTAAAAATAGCCTCATGGCTGAGCACAGGACAGGAAGGCACAAAACCCCAGCCAAGGCCATCCCACGCTGGCAGCGTTAACTCCTACGGGTAAGTCTGCCCCACATCCCACACAGGCATGGGGACAGTGCTCAGCTCCATCTTTGTCCTGCTGTACCTCCCTCCAGTGCCACCACAGCTGCCTTGGGGCTGGCACCCACAGGAAAATTCCAGGTCCTCGAGTCCCCAAAGCCCAGAGGTGAGGTTGGTGAGGCAAAGTTCAACCACACAACTTGCATGAAGCACTCAGCATCCGTTGCCTGTGCTGGAGGGAGAAGTAAGCCCCTCAGATCTCATTCAGGCAACCCCTGTTGCCAGGTACTACGATCCAGGCTGGATGCTGGTCCAAGGATTGTGCTGTCCCCAGCTTCTGCTGCCATCTGAGCTCTCCTAGCCACCACATCCATGAGGAAACGCAATCTGACAGCTCATAAGCAGGATCCACCAAGCCCAAACGGATTCTTCTTGGTGCCTTTTTAGCAGGCAAGAAGCAAACCATCAAATATTTATATCCTCAAATCGCTGCTCAGACCCCCAGAGGGACAACTCCAACTGCAACATGCAGTGAGACACGGTGAGATGGTCCCTCTAGCGCCTCCTCCAGTGCTTCCGGAGTTTGTCCTGCCAGCGGGTGATATGGTGAGACACTCCCTGTGTCCCAGACATGAGGCTAAAGACAGTGATGCCCACCCAGTGGGCCCAGTGCCAGGACTCAGCCCCTGGCAGCTCGCCTGCCTTTGGCTGAGCCAGGCTGGAAAAGCAGGATGGAACAGGCAGGGAAGGTTGGTCCATCTTTCCTTCATCCTTCTGCCCACAGCTGGGAAAACCAAAGGAATCAAAGCAAAATGGGTGACAGAGTTTTAAAGGCAAAAAACCCTCTTTTCCTCATCTCCCGCTTCTTTCCCAGCTCCAAGCTCTCTGCGTCAGCATCTTTTCGGCACAGGGTGCAAAGAGCCCTTTGCCTCTGGCTCCTGGCACATCCTTCCCTGGGGCTGCATTCTGACCACACTTCAATCCTGATTTAGAAATCATGAAGAAACCCCTGCAGAGCTCAGGGCTCTGAGGCTGCTGGAGTAGGGACAAAACCCTCAGCCTGCTCCATGAATATTCCAGTTTGTCAGCGCTGCTGCCTTGTGAGGAAGATAAAAATATCCCCAGGGCTGCGGAGATGCTGCCAGCACCATTGGCAAAGCCAAAAATGCCAAGAAGGTCTGCTGACAACGACTAACCAGCACCCCAAAGTGCAGACAGGGGGCCCAGCTATTTAAAGGGTGTTGTTCCCTCCTACAAATCCCATTGGAAAAATCCCAGGTGGTGCTTTTATTCCCTCTGTCCTTATTTTGTACAAGTGCAATGAAATACCCTTATTTCTTGCCGACTATTCTTGTGGCACCAGGAATAAACCCTCAGTGTTTAAAGGCTTTGTATTGATGTCCTGGTGCTTGGAAAAGCATTTGCCTTGAGAGCCACCAAAAGTGATGACCAGCCCAAAATGCCACCGCTGCTCCCTGGGATGGGGGATGTTCAGGTAGGACCAAAAAGAAAAATCCAACCCATCAAAGCTGCCACCATCCTCCCCGGTGTTCCCCATGCCGGCCATGCCAATTGGGACTCCAGCCGTGCCATTCTGCACATGGCTGCAAGCACCTGTTTTAATCTCAATGGAAAAAAATACTCCATATTGAGCTAATTCTGGAAAATTCAAAGGGCTGTTTGGGCCTCTGGAGCAAGATTGATGGCACCCTCGTGCCATTGCCCCACCACCTCAGAGTGAGGGTGAGAGCTCCTGCTGGCTCAGCCCCCAATGGGATGGATAAATAAATACAAAGAAAAATAAAAACAGTTTGCAGAAAGTATGCTCAGAATGTTTTACAGCCACTTATTGATTTATCTTCCCCTTTTCCACCCCACAAAGATAAATATTATGGCCACTTTCAGACTGGGACCAGTAATTCTCCCCAAGGTCAGGTACATGGGGCTGGGCCAGACTGAGCATTCCCAGATAGTTCTATTAATAACTCTGACTCTGACTCCAACCTTAACCCTAATCCTGACCCTAACTGTTACCTTAACCCGAACTATAACCTTGACCTGGACCTAAACCTTAACCCTGACCCTAACCCTAACAGTAACCTTTGCCCTAACTCTAATCCTGCCCTGAACTCTGACTCTCACCCTCACCTTAATGGGGACCCTCACCTTGACCCTAACATTAACCTCGATCCTCAGCTGCCGATGGTCACTCACTCACCCCACCCCAGTGCCAGCTGCAGCCACCTCACAGGGACAAAGGGCTGCTCCCACCTGTCTCCTTGCTACAGACCTATGGAAGGGATGTTCCATTTGGCTGCCTTTTATGCTCCCTTTTTTTAAGGAAAAAAGGAGCAGGAAAAGCCACCAAGGCTTGGGATCCCCCTCCGCACACCCCACAGGGTGGCTGGGCAGATGTCGCACTGTGTTTACCCCGCCCTTGTGTTGGTGGGGTAAGCACAGTCACCTCATAACAGCAGGATCTTTGAGCCAGGTGCTGCTGCCCACAATGCTCCTGTCTTCCCGCAAGAGACTCAGGACAGACCCCAGCCCCAGGACAGCATCTGTTCTGGTGGTCCCCAGACTCAGGGGCACTGGCACTGCAGGGTTACCGTGGCCCACTGGGGTTTGGTGACATGCAAGGGGGGACACCCCTCACACACCGGAGGGTAACAGTGCATGTACTCCAGTGAGCTTCCCCCAGGGTAGACAAAACATCAGGCTTCTATTATTATTCCTTATTTTAATTTATTATGCCTTATTTCCATTTATTACTCCTCATTTCCATTTATTATTCCTAATTTCTATGTATTATTCTGCATTATCACATATTATTCCCTATTTCCTCTTATTATTCCCTGTTTTCATCTATTATTCCTTTTTTTCCATCTATTATTCTCAGGAAGAAGGATGCTCCTTGCCTTGTCGGCGGCACCATTTTGAAGCCTGGTGTATGTGGAGTGCCTGGCTCATGTCTCCCACGGCAGTGGCAGGGGGAAGCTGGGGACACCCCTCCCCCTGCAGCCCCCAGCCGCGGGTGAGAGACGTGGCAAACCTCCTCGGAGACGCACCAAACCTTCTCAGCAGATCCCGAGAGTGAACTTGGCCCGGCGCAGATGCCAGAACAAAATCACACTGTCCCCAAAACAGCCTCCTCCTGCTGCTCCCCTAAGAGAGGCAAGCGCTGGTCTCCCAGCACTCCCACACCACATTCCCACACCACGTTCTACTAGCCATGTTCCCTGTATCACACTCCCACACCACACTCTTGCACCACGCACTCGCACCACATTCCTTGTGCAACATTCCCACATCATGCTCACCCTGTACCACACTCCTGCACCACGTTCCCACACCACACTCCTGTACCAGATTCCCACACTGCTCCCACGGCAGATTCCTAGAGCACACTCCCAAATTACATTCCCTCACCACATTCTTAGCCCATGCTCCTGCCACCGTGCTCCTGCACCATGCTGCTGCCTGCCGTTCCGGTTCCCACAGCACGCTCGCTCCCTCACCATGTTCCCACAGTGGATTCCTTCAGCAGGCTCCCAAACTGCATTCCCATATCGAATTCTTACACCATGCTCCTGCACCATGTTCCCACACTGTGCCCTGGCTGCACCACAGCAGCAGCACCACGATGGTGTCCACTGCCATCCCACCTCGTGCCTGAATGCCGTGGCTGTGCGGCAGCACCATGGCCTCCGGCCTGGCCATGGACGCAGCGCCAGCAGGATGCGCTTCCACTGCATGGGGGACACAAAGGAGGACACGGGGGATGACAGTGGAAGCCCAAGCCCTTGGCACTGGGAGGCATGCTGATACTGATGCCCTGGCTGTGCCCCAGCAATGCACTGGGAAGAAAAAAAAAATCCTCTTCCCACCCACCCCAGCTGCAAAATCTCCAGGAATTACACAACAGCCACCATCAAATCCCGGGTCTGGCTGTGCACCGGCGCACATGAGCATCCCCCATCCACACTCCAATGCACCCCTGCCCCACAGTCAGCCAGGGACACCCATGGTTACTGGGAAAGCAGGGCAGTGGGGCACCCAACAGTATCAAAGATGGGGTGCCTGGGCAGTGGGTGTCCCTGTGGCCTGGCCCTGGAACAGAGGGGGCAGACAGGGCAGTGAGTAAAGGAGGCAGAGTGTCAGGCAGGGGTAAGGGGGACAGCAGGGCAGGGTGGGTGCAGAGGGACAGGTAGGGGTTAAAAAGAAGGCAGGGTGCCAGCAGGGACAAGGTAAGGGCTGGGCAGTGTGGTAGGCAGGGAGCAGGCAGCAGGCAGACAGGGATC